>NW_027309929.1:300000-495492 GCF_047496795.1 Chiloscyllium punctatum
TTCCCTGGGTGTGTTACATTAACAGAGTGGGGTCAGTCTGCTCTTCCCTGGGTGCGTTACATTGACAGAGTGTGGTCAGTCTGCTCTTCCCTGGGTTTGTTATATTTTGACTGAGTGGTGTCAGTCTGCTCTTCCCTTGGTGTGTTACATTGACAGAGTCGGTTTGTCTGATCTTCCCTTGCTGTGTTACATTGACAGAGTGGGGTCAGTCTGCTCTTCCCTGGGTGGGTTACATTGACAGAGTGGGGACAGACTGCTCTTCCCTGGATGTGTTACATTGACAGAGTGGGGTCAGTCTGCTCTTCCCTGGGTGGGTTACATTGACAGAGTGCGGCCAGTCTGCTCTTCCCTGGGTGTGTTACATTGACAGACTGGGGTCAGTCTGCTCTTCCCTGGGTGTGTTATATTGACAGAGTGGGGTCAGTCTACTCTTCCCTGAGTGTGTTACATTGACAGAATGGGGTCAGTCAGCTCTTCCCTGGGTGTGTTACTTTGACAGAGTTGGGTCAGTCTGCTCTTCCATGGGTGTGTTACTTTGACAGAGTGGGGTCAGTCTGCCCTTCCCTTTGTGAGTTACATTGACAGAGTGGGGTCAGTCTGCTATTCCCTGGGTGTGTTACTTTGAAAGAGTGGGTTCAGACTGCTCTTCCCTGGGTGTGTTCCACAAACAGAGTGGGGTCAGTCTGCTCTTCCATGGGTGTGTTACATTAACAGAGTGGGGTCAGTCTGCTCTTCCCTGGGTGTGTTACATTGACAGAGTGTGGTCAGTCTGCTCTTCCCTGGGTGTGTTATATTTTGACTGAGTGGTGTCAGTCTGCTCTTCCCTGGGTGTGTTACATTGACAGAGTCGGTTTGTCTGATCTTCCCTTGGTGTGTTACATTGACAGAGTGGGGTCAGTCTGCTCTTCCCTGGGTGTGTTATATTGACAAAGTGGGGTCAGTCTGCTCTTCCCTGGGTGTGCTACATTGACAGAGTGGGGTCAGTCTGCTCTTACCTGGGTGCGTCACATTGACAGAGTGGAGTCACTCTGCTCTTCCCTGGGTGTGTCACATTGACAGAGTGGGGTCAGTCTGCTCTTCCCTGGATGTGTTACTTTGACAGAGTGTGTTCAGACTGCTCTTCCCTGGTTGTGTTATATTGACATAGTGGGTTCAGTCTGCTCTTCCCTGGATGGGTTACATTTTAAGAATGGGGTCTGTCTGCTCAACCCTGGGTGTGTTAGTTTGACAGAGTGGGTTGAGACTGCTCTTCCCTGGGTGTGTTACATTGACAGAGTGGGGTCAGTCTGCTCTTCCCTGGGTGCGTCACATTGACAGAGTGGGGTCAGTCTGCTCTTCCCTGGATGTGTTATTTTGACAGAGTGGGTTCAGACTGCTCTTCCCTGGTTGTGTTATATTGACATAGTGGGGTCAGTCTGCTCTTCCCTGGGTATGTTACTTTGACAGAGTGGGTTCAGTCTGCTCCTCCCTGGGTGAGTTACATTGACAGAGTGGGGTCAGTCTGCTCTTCCCTGGGTGTGTTACTTTGACACAGTGGCGTTAGTCTGCTCTTCACTGGGTGTGTTCCAATGACAGAATGGGGTCAGTCTGCTCTTCCTTGGGTGTGTTACATTGTCAGACTGGGGTCAGACTGCTCTTCCCTGGGTGTGTTATATTGACAGAGTGTGGCCAGTCTGCTCTTCCCTGGGTGGGTTATATTGACAGAGTGGAGTCAGTCTGCTCTCCCCTTGGTGAGTTACATTGACAGTGTGGGGTCAGTCTGCTCTTCCCTTGATGTGTTCCTTTGACAGAGTGGGTTCAGACTGCTCTTCCCTGGGAGTGTTATTTTGACAGAGTGGGTTCAGACTGATCTTCCCTGGCTGTGTTACATTGACAGAGTGGGGTCAGTCTGCTCTTCCCTGGGTGGGTTACATTTTAAGAATGGGGTCAGTCTGCTCTTCATTGGGTGTGTGACTTTGACAGAGTCCGTTCAGACTGCTCTTCCCTGGGTGTGTTACATTGACAGAGTGGGGTCAGTCTGCTCTTCCCTGAGTCTGTTACATTGACAGAGTGGGGTCAGTCTGTTCTTCCCTGGGTGAGTTACATTGACAGAGTGGGTTTGTCTGATCTTCCCTTGGTGTGTTACATTGACAGAGTGTGGTCAGTCTGCTCTTCCCTGGGTGTGTTATATTTTGACTGAGTGGTGTCAGTCTGCTCTTCCCTGGGTGTGTTACATTGACAGAGTCGGTTTGTCTGATCTTCCCTTGGTGTGTTACATTGACAGAGTGGGGTCAGTCTGCTCTTCCCTGGGTGTGTTATATTGACAAAGTGGGGTCAGTCTGCTCTTCCCTGGGTGTGCTACATTGACAGAGTGGGGTCAGTCTGCTCTTCCCTGGGTGTGTTACTTTGACACAGTGGCGTTAGTCTGCTCTTCACTGGGTGTGTTCCAATGACAGAGTGGGGTCAGTCTGCTCTTCCCTGGGTGTGTTACATTGACAGAGTGTGGTCAGTCTGCTCTTCCCTGGGTGTGTTATATTTTGACTGAGTGGTGTCAGTCTGCTCTTCCCTGGGTGTGTTACATTGACAGAGTCGGTTTGTCTGATCTTCCCTTGGTGTGTTATATTGACAGAGTGGGGTCAGTCTGCTCTTCCCTGGGTGTGTTATATTGACAAAGTGGGGTCAGTCTGCTCTTCCCTGGGTGTGCTACATTGACAGAGTGGGGTCAGTCTGCTCTTACCTGGGTGCGTCACATTGACAGAGTGGAGTCACTCTGCTCTTCCCTGGGTGTGTCACATTGACAGAGTGGGGTCAGTCTGCTCTTCCCTGGATGTGTTACTTTGACAGAGTGGGTTCAGACTGCTCTTCCCTGGTTGTGTTATATTGACATAGTGGGTTCAGTCTGCTCTTCCCTGGATGGGTTACATTTTAAGAATGGGGTCTGTCTGCTCAACCCTGGGTGTGTTAGTTTGACAGAGTGGGTTGAGACTGCTCTTCCCTGGGTGTGTTACATTGACAGAGTGGGGTCAGTCTGCTCTTCCCTGGGTGCGTCACATTGACAGAGTGGGGTCAGTCTGCTCTTCCCTGGATGTGTTACTTTGACAGAGTGGGTTCAGACTGCTCTTCCCTGGTTGTGTTATATTGACATAGTGGGGTCAGTCTGCTCTTCCCTGGGTATGTTACTTTGACAGAGTGGGTTCAGTCTGCTCCTCCCTGGGTGAGTTACATTGACAGAGTGGGGTCAGTCTGCTCTTCCCTGGGTGTGTTACTTTGACACAGTGGCGTTAGTCTGCTCTTCACTGGGTGTGTTCCAATGACAGAATGGGGTCAGTCTGCTCTTCCTTGGGTGTGTTACATTGTCAGACTGGGGTCAGACTGCTCTTCCCTGGGTGTGTTATATTGACAGAGTGTGGCCAGTCTGCTCTTCCCTGGATGGGTTATATTGACAGAGTGGGGTCAGTCTGCTCTCCCCTGGGTGAGTTACTTTGAGAGTGTGGGGTCAGTCTGCTCTTCCCTTGATGTGTTCCTTTGACAGAGTGGGTTCAGACTGCTCTTCCCTGGGAGTGTTATTTTGACAGAGTGGGTTCAGACTGATCTTCCCTGGCTGTGTTACATTGACAGAGTGGGGTCAGTCTGCTCTTCCCTGGGTGGGTTACATTTTAAGAATGGGGTCAGTCTGCTCTTCATTGGGTGTGTGACTTTGACAGAGTCCGTTCAGACTGCTCTTCCCTGGGTGTGTTACATTGACAGAGTGGGGTCAGTCTGCTCTTCCCTGAGTCTGTTACATTGACAGAGTGGGGTCAGTCTGCCCTTCCCTGGGTGAGTTACATTGACAGAGTGGGTTTGTCTGATCTTCCCTTGGTGTGTTACATTGACAGAGTTGGGTCACTCTGCTCTTCCTGTGTGTGTTACATTGACAGAATGGGGCCAGTCTGCTCTTCCCTGGGTGTGTTATATTGACAGAGTGGGGTCAGTATGTTCTTCCCTGTGTGTGTTACATTGACAGAGTGGGGTCAGTCTGCTCTTCCTTGCGTGTGTTACATTCACAGAGTGGGGTTAGTCTGTCCTTCCCAGGGTCGGTATCATTGACAGAGTGGGGTCAGTCTGTTCTTCCCTGGGTGTGTTACATTGACAGAGTGGGGTCAGTATGTTCTTCCCTGTGTGTGTTACATTGACAGAGTGGGGTCAGTCTGCTCTTCCTTGGGTGTGTTACATTGACAGAGTGGGGTCAGTATGTTCTTCCCTGTGTGTGTTACATTGACAGAGTGGGGTCAGTCTGCTCTTCCTTGCGTGTGTTACATTCACAGAGTGGGGTTAGTCTGTCCTTCCCAGGGTCGGTATCATTGACAGAGTGGGGTCAGTCTGTTCTTCCCTGGGTGTGTTACATTGACAGAGTGGGGTCAGTATGTTCTTCCCTGTGTGTGTTACTTTGACAGAGTGGGGTCAGTCTGCTCTTCCTTGGGTGTGTTACATTGACAGAGTGGTTTCAGTGTGCTCTTCATTGGCTGTGTTACATTGTCAGAGTGGGGTCAGTCTGCTCTTCCCTGGGTGGGTTACATTTTAAGAATGGGGTCAGTCTGCTCTTCATTGGGTGTGTGACTTTGACAGAGTCCGTTCAGACTGCTCTTCCCTGGGTGTGTTACATTGACAGAGTGGGGTCAGTCTGCTCTTCCCTGAGTCTGTTACATTGACAGAGTGGGGTCAGTCTGCCCTTCCCTGGGTGAGTTACATTGACAGAGTGGGTTTGTCTGATCTTCCCTTGGTGTGTTACATTGACAGAGTTGGGTCACTCTGCTCTTCCTGTGTGTGTTACATTGACAGAATGGGGCCAGTCTGCTCTTCCCTGCGTGTGTTATATTGACAGAGTGGGGTCAGTATGTTCTTCCCTGTGTGTGTTACATTGACAGAGTGGGGTCAGTCTGCTCTTCCTTGCGTGTGTTACATTCACAGAGTGGGGTTAGTCTGTCCTTCCCAGGGTCGGTATCATTGACAGAGTGGGGTCAGTCTGTTCTTCCCTGGGTGTGTTACATTGACAGAGTGGGGTCAGTATGTTCTTCCCTGTGTGTGTTACATTGACAGAGTGGGGTCAGTCTGCTCTTCCTTGGGTGTGTTACATTGACAGAGTCGGGTCAGTATGTTCTTCCCTGTGTGTGTTACATTGACAGAGTGGGGTCAGTCTGCTCTTCCTTGCGTGTGTTACATTCACAGAGTGGGGTTAGTCTGTCCTTCCCAGGGTCGGTATCATTGACAGAGTGGGGTCAGTCTGTTCTTCCCTGGGTGTGTTACATTGACAGAGTGGGGTCAGTATGTTCTTCCCTGTGTGTGTTACATTGACAGAGTGGGGTCAGTCTGCTCTTCCTTGGGTGTGTTACATTGACAGAGTGGTTTCAGTGTGCTCTTCATTGGCTGTGTTACATTGTCAGAGTGGGTTCAGTCTGCTCTTCCCTGGGTGCGTTACATTGACTGAATGGTGTCAGTCTGCTCTTCCCTGGGTGTTTTAAATTGACAGAGTTTGGTCAGTCTGCTCTTCCCTGAGTGTGTTACATTGACAGAGTGGGGTCAGTCTGCTCTTCCCTGGGTGTGTTACATTGACAGAGTGGGGTCAGTCTGCCTTTCCCTGGGTGTGTTGCATTGACAGATTGGGGTCTGTCTGCTCTTCCCTGGGTGTGTTGCATTCACAGAGTGGGGTCAGTCTGTCCTTCCCAGGGTGAGTAATATTGACAGAGTGGGGTCACTCTGCTCTTCCTGTATGTGTTACATTGACAGAGTGTGGTCTGTCTGATCTTCCCTGGGCGTGTTACATTGACAGAGTAGGGTCAGTCTGCTCTTCCCTGGGTGTGTTATATTGACAAAGTGGGGTCAGTCTGCCTTTCCCTGGGTGTGTTGCATTGACAGAGTGGTGTCTGTCTGCTCTTCCCTGGGTGTGTTGCATTCACAGAGTGGGGTCAGTCTGTCCTTCCCAGGGTGAGTAACATTGACAGAGTGGGGTCACTCTGCTCTTCCTGTATGTGTTACATTGACAGAGTGGGGTCAGTCTGCTCTTCCCTGGGTGTGTTAGATTGACAGAGTGGGGTCAGTCTGTCCTTCCCAGGGTGTGTAACTTTGACAGAGTGGGGTCAGTCTGCTCTTCCCTGGGTGTGTGACATTGACAGAGTGGGGTCAATCTTCTCTTCCCAGGGTGTGTTACATTGACAGAGTTTGGGTCAGTCTGCTCTTCCCTTGGTGCGTTACTTTGACTGAATGGGGTCAGTCTTCTCTTCCCTGGGTGTGTTATTTTGACAGAGTGGGGTCAGTCTATTCTTCCCTGGGTGTGTTACTTTGACAGAATGGGGTCAGTCTGATCTTCCCTGGTTGTGTTACATTGACAGAGTGGGATCAGTCTGATCTTCCCTCGGCATGTTACATTGATAGAGTGGAGTCAGTCTGCTCTTCCCTGGGCGTGTTACATTGACAGAGTGGGGTCAGTCTGATCTTCCCTGGGTGTGTTACATTGACAGAGTGGGGTCAATCTGCTTTTTCCTCGGTGGGTTACTTTGAAAGGTGGGGTCAGTCTGCACGTCCTTGGGTGTGTTACATTGACAGAGTGGGGTCAGTCTGCTCTTCCCTGAGAATGTTACATTGACTGAGTGGTATCAGTCTGCTCTTCCCTGGCTGTGTTATATTGACAGAGTGGGGTCAGTCTGCTCTTCCCTGGATGTGTTACATTGACAGAGTGGGGTCATTCTGCTCTTCCCTGGGTGTGTCACATTGACAGAGTGTGGTCAGTCTGCTCTTCCCTGGATGTGTTCCTTTGACAGAGTGGGTTCAGACTGCTCTTACCTGGATGTGTTACATTGACTGAGTGGGGTCGGTCTGCTCTTCCCTGGGTGTGTTACATTTACAGAGTTGGGTCAGTCTGCTCTTTCCTGTGTGTGTTACTTTGAGAGAGTGGTTTAAGACTGTTCTTCCCTGGGTGTGTTATTTTGACAGAGTGGTGTCAGTCTGCTCTTCCCTGGGTGTGTTCCATTGACAGAGTGGGGTCAGTCTGTTCTTCCCTGGGTCTGTTACGTTGACAGAGTTGGGTCTGTCTGCTCTTCCCTGAATGTGTTACATTGACAGAGTGGTGTCAGTCTGCCCTTCCCTGGGTTTGTTACATTGACAGAGTGGGGTCAGTATGCTCTTCCCTGGGTGTGTTACATTCACAGAGTGGGGTTAGTCTGTCCTTCCCAGGGTGGGTAACATTGACAGAGTTTGGTCAGTCTGCTCTTCACTGAGTGTGTTGCATTGACAGAGTGGGGTCAGTCTGCTCTTCACTGGCTGGTTTACATTGACGGAATGGGGTCAGTCTGCTCTTCCCTGGTTGAGTTACATTGGCAGAGTGGGGTCAGTCTGCTCTTCCCTGGGTGTGTAACAGTGACAGAGTGGGGTCAATCTGCTCTTTGCTGGGTGTGTTACTTTGACAGAGTGGTTTCAGTCTGATCTTCCCTGGGTGTTTTACATTGACAGAGTGGGGTCAGTCTGTTCCTCCCTGGGTCTGTTACATTAACAGAGTTGGGTCAGTCTGATCTTCCCTGAATGTGTTACATTGACAGAGTGCGTTCAGTCTGCCCTTCCCTGGGTTTGTTACATTGACAGCGTGGGGTCAGTGTGCTCTTCACTGGGTGTGTTACATTCACAGAGTGGGGTCAGTCTGTCCTTCCCAGGGTGGGTAACATTGACAGAGTGGGGTGAGTATGCTCTTCCCTGGGTGTGTTACATTGACAGAATGGGGTCAGTCTGCTCTTCCCTGGTTGTGTTACATTGACAGAGTGGGGTCAGTCTGCTCTTCCCTTGATGTGTTCCTTTGACAGAGTGGGTTCAGACTGCTCTTCCCTGGGAGTGTTATTTTGACAGAGTGGGTTCAGACTGATCTTCCCTGGCTGTGTTACATTGACAGAGTGGGGTCAGTCTGCTCTTCCCTGGGTGGGTTACATTTTAAGAATGGGGTCAGTCTGCTCTTCATTGGGTGTGTGACTTTGACAGAGTCCGTTCAGACTGCTCTTCCCTGGGTGTGTTACATTGACAGAGTGGGGTCAGTCTGCTCTTCCCTGAGTCTGTTACATTGACAGAGTGGGGTCAGTCTGCCCTTCCCTGGGTGAGTTACATTGACAGAGTGGGGTCAGTCTGCTATTCCCTGGGTGTGTTACTTTGAAAGAGTGGGTTCAGTCTGCTCTTCCCTGGTTGAGTTACATTGGCAGAGTGGGGTCAGTCTGCTCTTCCCTGGGTGTGTAACAGTGACAGAGTGGGGTCAATCTGCTCTTTGCTGGGTGTGTTACTTTGACAGAGTGGTTTCAGTCTGATCTTCCCTGGGTGTTTTACATTGACAGAGTGGGGTCAGTCTGTTCCTCCCTGGGTCTGTTACATTAACAGAGTTGGGTCAGTCTGATCTTCCCTGAATGTGTTACATTGACAGAGTGCGTTCAGTCTGCCCTTCCCTGGGTTTGTTACATTGACAGCGTGGGGTCAGTGTGCTCTTCACTGGGTGTGTTACATTCACAGAGTGGGGTCAGTCTGTCCTTCCCAGGGTGGGTAACATTGACAGAGTGGGGTGAGTCTGCTCTTCCCTGGGTGTGTTACATTGACAGAATGGGGTCAGTCTGCTCTTCCCTGGTTGTGTTACATTGACAGAGTGGGGTCAGTCTGCTCTTCCCTTGATGTGTTCCTTTGACAGAGTGGGTTCAGACTGCTCTTCCCTGGGAGTGTTATTTTGACAGAGTGGGTTCAGACTGATCTTCCCTGGCTGTGTTACATTGACAGAGTGGGGTCAGTCTGCTCTGCCCTGGGTGGGTTACATTTTAAGAATGGGGTCAGTCTGCTCTTCATTGGGTGTGTGACTTTGACAGAGTCCGTTCAGACTGCTCTTCCCTGGGTGTGTTACATTGACAGAGTGGGGTCAGTCTGCTCTTCCCTGAGTCTGTTACATTGACAGAGTGGGGTCAGTCTGCCCTTCCCTGGGTGAGTTACATTGACAGAGTGGGGTCAGTCTGCTCTTCCCTGGGTGTGTTAGATTGACAGAGTGTGATCAGTCAGCTCTTCCCTGGGTTTGTTATATTTTGACTAAGTGGTGTCAGTCTGCTCTTCCCTGGGTGTGTTACATTGACAGAGTGGGTTTGTCTGATCTTCCCTTGGTGTGTTACATTGACAGAGTTGGGTCACTCTGCTCTTCCTGTGTGTGTTACATTGACAGAATGGGTCCAGTCTGCTCTTCCCTGGGTGTGTTATATTGACAGAGTGGGGTCAGTAGGTTCTTCCCTGTGTGTGTTACATTGACAGAGTGGGGTCAGTCTGCTCTTCCTTGCGTGTGTTACATTCACAGAGTGGGGTTAGTCTGTCCTTCCCAGGGTCGGTATCATTGACAGAGTGGGGTCAGTCTGTTCTTCCCTGGGTGTGTTACATTGACAGAGTGGGGTCAGTATGTTCTTCCCTGTGTGTGTTACATTGACAGAGTGGGGTCAGTCTGCTCTTCCTTGGGTGTGTTACATTGACAGAGTGGTTTCAGTGTGCTCTTCATTGGCTGTGTTACATTGTCAGAGTGGGGTCAGTCTGCTCTTCCCTGGGTGTGTTACATTGACCGAGTGTGATCAGTCTGCTCTTCCCAGGGTGTGCTACATTGACAGAGTTTGGGTCAGTCTGCTCTTCCCTGGGTGTGTTACATTGACAGATTGGGGTCAGTCTGCTCTTCCCTGGGTGCGTTACTTTGACTGAATGGGGTCAGCCTGCTCTTCCCTGGGTATGTTACATTGACTGAGTGGGGTCAGTTTGCTCTTCCCTGGGTGTTTTACATTGACAGAGTGGGGTCAGTCAGCTCTTCGTTGGGTGTGTTACATTGACAGAGTGGGGCCAGTCTGCTCTTCCCTCGGTGTGTTACATTGTCAGATTGGGGTGAGTCTGCTCTGCCCTAGGTGCATTACATTGACAGAGTGGGTTCAGTCTGATCTTCAGTGGGTGTGTTACATTTTCACATTGGTGTCAGTCTGCTCTTCCATGGGTGTGTTATATTGACAGAGTGGGGTCAGTCTGCTCTTCCCTGGGTGTGTTACATTGACAGAGTGGGTTCAGTCTGCTCTTCCCTGGGAGTGTTACATTGACAGTGTGGGGTCATTCTGTTCTTCACTGGGTGTGTTACATTTTCAAATTGGTGTCAGTCTGCTCTTCCATGGGTGTGTTATATAGACAGAGTGGGGACAGTCTGCTCTTCCCTGTGTTTGTTACTTTGACAGAGTGGCGTTTGTCTGCTCTTCACTGGGTGTGTTCCAATGACAGAATGGGGTCAGTCTGCTTTTCCCTGGGTGTGTTACATTGTCAGAGTGGGGTCAGACTGCTCTTCCCTGGGTGTGTTTTATTGACAGAGTGTGGTCAGTCTGCTCTTTCCTTGATGTGTTCCTTTGACAGAGTGGGTTCAGACTGCTCTTCCCTAGGAGTGTTATTTTGACAGAGTGGGTTCAGACTGATCTTCCCTGGCTGTGTTATATTGACAGAGTGGGTTCAGACTGCTCTTCCCTGGGTGTGTTCCACAAACAGAGTGGGGTCAGTCTGCTCTTCCCTGGGTGTGTTACATTAACAGAGTGGGGTCAGTCTGCTCTTCCCTGGGTGCGTTACATTGACAGAGTGTGGTCAGTCTGCTCTTCCCTGGGTTTGTTATATTTTGACTGAGTGGTGTCAGTCTGCTCTTCCCTTGGTGTGTTACATTGACAGAGTCGGTTTGTCTGATCTTCCCTTGCTGTGTTACATTGACAGAGTGGGGTCAGTCTGCTCTTCCCTGGGTGGGTTACATTGACAGAGTGGGGACAGACTGCTCTTCCCTGGATGTGTTACATTGACAGAGTGGGGTCAGTCTGCTCTTCCCTGGGTGGGTTACATTGACAGAGTGCGGCCAGTCTGCTCTTCCCTGGGTGTGTTACATTGACAGACTGGGGTCAGTCTGCTCTTCCCTGGGTGTGTTATATTGACAGAGTGGGGTCAGTCTACTCTTCCCTGAGTGTGTTACATTGACAGAATGGGGTCAGTCAGCTCTTCCCTGGGTGTGTTACTTTGACAGAGTTGGGTCAGTCTGCTCTTCCATGGGTGTGTTACTTTGACAGAGTGGGGTCAGTCTGCCCTTCCCTTTGTGAGTTACATTGACAGAGTGGGGTCAGTCTGCTATTCCCTGGGTGTGTTACTTTGAAAGAGTGGGTTCAGACTGCTCTTCCCTGGGTGTGTTCCACAAACAGAGTGGGGTCAGTCTGCTCTTCCATGGGTGTGTTACATTAACAGAGTGGGGTCAGTCTGCTCTTCCCTGGGTGTGTTACATTGACAGAGTGTGGTCAGTCTGCTCTTCCCTGGGTGTGTTATATTTTGACTGAGTGGTGTCAGTCTGCTCTTCCCTGGGTGTGTTACATTGACAGAGTCGGTTTGTCTGATCTTCCCTTGGTGTGTTACATTGACAGAGTGGGGTCAGTCTGCTCTTCCCTGGGTGTGTTATATTGACAAAGTGGGGTCAGTCTGCTCTTCCCTGGGTGTGCTACATTGACAGAGTGGGGTCAGTCTGCTCTTACCTGGGTGCGTCACATTGACAGAGTGGAGTCACTCTGCTCTTCCCTGGGTGTGTCACATTGACAGAGTGGGGTCAGTCTGCTCTTCCCTGGATGTGTTACTTTGACAGAGTGGGTTCAGACTGCTCTTCCCTGGTTGTGTTATATTGACATAGTGGGTTCAGTCTGCTCTTCCCTGGATGGGTTACATTTTAAGAATGGGGTCTGTCTGCTCAACCCTGGGTGTGTTAGTTTGACAGAGTGGGTTGAGACTGCTCTTCCCTGGGTGTGTTACATTGACAGAGTGGGGTCAGTCTGCTCTTCCCTGGGTGCGTCACATTGACAGAGTGGGGTCAGTCTGCTCTTCCCTGGATGTGTTACTTTGACAGAGTGGGTTCAGACTGCTCTTCCCTGGTTGTGTTATATTGACATAGTGGGGTCAGTCTGCTCTTCCCTGGGTATGTTACTTTGACAGAGTGGGTTCAGTCTGCTCCTCCCTGGGTGAGTTACATTGACAGAGTGGGGTCAGTCTGCTCTTCCCTGGGTGTGTTACTTTGTCACAGTGGCGTTAGTCTGCTCTTCACTGGGTGTGTTCCAATGACAGAATGGGGTCAGTCTGCTCTTCCCTGGGAGTGTTCCATTGACAGAGTGGGATCAGTCTGCTCTTCCCTGGTTGTTTTACATTGACAGAGTGGGATCAGTCTGCAATTCCCTGGGTGTTTTACATTGACAGAGTGGGGTCAGTCTGCTCTCCCCTGGGTCTGTTGCATTGACAGAGAGGGGTCAGTCTTCTCTTCCCTGGGTGTGTTACATTGACAGAGTGGGGTCAGTCTGCTCTTCCCTGGGTGTGTTACATTGACAGAGTGGGATCAGTCTGCTCTACCCTGGGTGAGTTACATTGACAGAGTGGGGTCAGTCTTCTCTTCCCTGGGTGTGTTACATTGACAGAGTGTGGTCAATCTGCTCTTCCCTGGATGTGTTACATTGACAGAGTGGGGTCAGTCTGCTCTTCCCTGGGTGTGTTACATTGACAGAGTGGGATCAGTCTGCTCTTCCCTGGGTGTGTCACATTGACAGAGTGCGCTCAGTCTGAAATTCCCTGGTTGTGTTACATTGACAGAGTGGGGTCAGTCTGCTCTTCCCTGTGCGTGTTATATTGACAGAGTGGGGTCAGAATGCTCTTTCCTGGGTGTGTTACATTGACAACATGGGGTCCGTCTGTTCTTCCCTGGGTGTGTACATTGACAGAGTGGGGTCAGTCTGCAATTCCCTGGGTTTGTTGCATTGACAGAGTGGGATCAGTCTGCTCTTCCCTGGGTGTGTTACATTGACAGAGTGGGGTCAGTCTGCAATTCCGTGGGTTTGTTACATTGACAGAGTAGGGTCACTCTGCTCTTCCCTGGGTGTGTTAAATTGACAGAGTGGAGTCAGTCTGCAATTCCCAGGGTTTGTTACATTGACAGAGTGGGATCAGTCTGCTCTTCCCTGGGTGTGTTACATTGACAGAGTGGGTGCAGTCTGCTCTTTCTTGGGTGGGTTACATTGACAGAGTGGAGTCAGTCTGCACTTCCCTGGTGTGTCACATTGGCAGAGCGGAGTCAGTCTGCTCTTCCCTGGGGGTGTGTTAAATTGACAGAGTGGGGTCAGTCTGCAATTCCCTGGATTTGTTACATTGACAGAGTGGGATCAGTCTGCTCTTCTCTGGGTGTGTGACATTGACAGAGTGGGGTCAGTCTGCTCTTCCCTGGGTTTGTTACATTGACAGAGTGGGATCAGTCTGCTCTTCCCTGGGTGTGTTACATTCACAGAGTGGGGTCAGTCTGCTCTTCCCTGGGTTTGTTACATTGACAGAGTGGGATGAGTCTTCTCTTCCCTGGGTGTGTTACATTGACAGAGTGTGGTCAGTCTGCTCTTCCCTGGATGTGTTACATTGACAGAGTGGGGTCAGTCTGCTCTTCCCTGGGTGTGTTACATTGACAGAGTGGGATCAGTCTGCTCTTTCCTGGGTGTGTTACATTGACAGAGTGGGGTCAGAATGCTCTTTCCTGGGTGTGTTACATTGACAACATGGGGTCCGTCTGTTCTTCCCTGGGTGTGTACATTGACAAAGTGGGGTCAGTCTGCAATTCCCTGGGTTTGTTGCATTGACAGAGTGGGATCAGTCTGCTCTTCCCTGGGTGTGTACATTGACAGAGTGGGGTAAGTCTGCAATTCCCTGGGTTTGTTGGATTGACAGAGTAGGGTCAGTCTGCAATTCCCTGGGTGTTTTACATTGACAGAGTGGGGTCAGTCTGCTCTCCCCTGGGTGTGTTGCATTAACAGAGTGGGGTCAGTCTTCTCTTCCCTGGGTGTGTTACATTGACTGAGTGGGGTCAGTCTGCTCTTCCCTGGGTGTGTTACATTGACAGAGTGGGGTCAGTCTTCTCTTCCCTGGGTGTGTTACATTGACAGAGTGGGGTCAGTCTGCTCTTCCCTGGGTGTGTTACATTGACAGAGTGGGATCAGTCTGCTCTTCCCTGGGTGTGTTACATTGACAGAGTGGGGTCAGTCTGCTCTTCCTTGGTTGGATTTCATTGACAGAGTGGAGTCAGTCTTCTCTTCCCTGGGTGTGTTACATTGACAGAGCGGGGTCAGTCTGCTCTTCCCTGGGAGTGTTACATTGACAGAGTGGGATCAGTCTGCTCTTCCCTGGGTGTGTTACATTGACAGAGTGGGGTCAGTCTGCAATTCCCTGGGTGTTTTACATTGACAGAGTGGGGTCAGTCTGCTCTCCCCTGGGTCTGTGTCATTGACAGAGAGGGGTCAGTCTTCTCTTCCCTGGGTGTGTTACATTGATAGAGTGGGGTCAGTCTGCTCTTCCCTGGGTGTGTTACATTGACAGAGTGGGATCAGTCTGCTCTACCCTGGGTGAGTTACATTGACAGAGTGGGGTCAGTCTGCTCTTCTCTGGGTGTGTTACATTGACAGAGTGGGGTCACTCTGCACTTCCCTGGGTGTGTTACATTGACAGAGTGAGGTCAGTCTGCAATTCCCTGGGTGTGTTACATTCACAGAGTCGGGTCAGTCTGCTCTTCGCTGGGTGTGTTAAATTGACAGAGTGGGGTCAGTCTGCTCTTCCCTGGGTGTTTTACATTGATAGAGTGGTGTCAGTCTGCTCTTCCCTGGGTGTGTTACATTGACAGAGTGGGGTCAGTCTTCTCTTCCCTGGGTGTGTTACATTGACAGAGTGTGGTCAGTCTGCTCTTCCCTGGATGTGTAATATTGACAGAGTGGGGTCAGTCTGCTCTTCCCTGGGTGTGTTACATTGACAGAGTGGGATCAGTCTGCTCTTCGCTGGGTGTGTCACATTGACAGAGTGCGGTCAGTCTGAAATTCCCTGGTTGTGTTACATTGACAGAGTGGGGTCAGTCTGCTCTTCCCTGTGCGTGTTACATTGACAGAGTGGGGTCAGAATGCTCTTTCCTGGGTGTGTTACATTGACAACATGGGGTCCGTCTGTTCTTCCCTGGGTGTGTACATTGACAGAGTGGGGTCAGTCTGCAATTCCCTGGGTTTGTTGCATTGACAGAGTGGGATCAGTCTGCTCTTCCCTGGGTGTGTTACATTGACAGAGTCGGGTCAGTCTGCAATTCCGTGGGTTTGTTACATTGACAGAGTGGGGTCACTCTGCTCTTCCCTGGGTGTGTTACATTGACAGAGTGGGATCAGTCTGCTCTTCTCTGGGTTTGTTACTTTGAGAGAGTGGGGTCAGTCTGCTCTTCCCTGGGTGTGTTACATTGACAGAGTGAGGTCATTCTGCTATTCCCTGGATTGGCTACATTAACACAGTGGGGTCAGTCTGCTCTTCCCTGGGTGAGTTAGATTGACAGAGTGTGGTCAGTATGCTCTTCCCTGGGTGTGTTCCATTGACAGAATGGGGTCAGTCTGCCCTTCCCTGGGTGTGTTATATTGACAGAGTGAGTTCAGTCTGCTCTTTCCTGGGTGTGTTACATTGACAGAGTGGGGTCAGTCTGCTCTTCCCTGAGTGTGTTACATTGAAAGATTGGGGTCAGTCTGCACATCCCTGGATGTGTTACATTGAGAGAGTGGGGTCAGTCAGGTCTTCCCTGAATGTGTTACATTGACAGAGTGGGGTCAGTCTGCTCTTCCCTGGGTGTGTTAGATTGACAGAATGGGGTCAGTCTGCTCTTCCCTGGGAGTGTTACATTAACACAGTGGGGTCAGTTTGCTCTTCCCTGGGTGTGTTAGATTGACAGAATGGGGTCAGTCTGCTCATCCCTGGGTGTGTTACATTAACACAGTGGGGTCAGTCTGCTCTTCCTTGGGTGTGTTACATTGACAGAGTGGGGTCAGTCTCCTCTTCCCTGGGTGTGTTAGATTGACAGACTAGGGTCAGTCTGCTCTTCCCTGGGTGTGTTACATTGACAGAGTGGGGTCAGTCCGATCTTCCCTGGGTGTGTTACATTGACAGAGTGGGGTCAGTATGCTCTTCCCTGGGTGTGTTAGATTGACAGAATGGGGTCAGTCTGCTCTTCCCTGGGTGTGTTACATTGACAGAGTAGGGTTAGTCTGCACTTCCCTGGGTGTGTTAAATTGACAGAGAAGGGTCAGTCTGCTCTTCCCTGGGTGTGTTACATTGACAGAGTGGGGTCAGTCTGCCCTTCCCTGGGTGAGTTAGATTGACAGAGTGGGGTCAGTCTGCTCTTCCCTGCGTGTGTTCCATTGACAGATTAGGATAAGTCTGCACTTCCCTGGGTGTGTTACATTGACCGAATGGGGTCAGTCTGCTCTTCCCTGGGTGTTTTACGTTAACAGAGTGGGGTCAGTCTGCTCTTCCCTTGGTGTGTTACATTGACAGTATGGGGTCAGTCTTCTCTTCCCTGGGTGTGTTACATTGACAGAGTGGGGTCAGTCTGCTCTTCCCTGGGTGAGTTACATTGACAGAGTGGGGTCAGTCTGCTCTTCCCTGGGTGTGTTACATTGACAGAGTGGGGTCAGTCTGCTCTTCCCTGGGTGTGTTACTTTGACAGAGTGGGATCAGTCTGCACTTCCCTGGTTGTGTCACATTGACAGAGTGGGGTCAGTCTGAAAGTCCCTGGGTGTGTTACATTGACAGAGTGGGGTCAGTCTGCTCTTCCCTGGGTGTGTTAGATTGACAGAGTGGGGTCAGTCTGCTCTTCCCTGGGTGTGTTACATTGACAGAGTGGGGTCAGTCTGCTCTTCCTTGGGTGTGTTACATTGACAGAGTGGGGTCTGTCTACTATTCCCTGGGTGTGTTACATTGAAAACGTGGGGTCCGTCTGCTCTTCCCTGGGTGTGTTACTTTGACAGAGTGGGGTCAGTCTGCAATTCACTGGGTTTGTAACATTGACAGAGTGGGATCAGTCTGCTCTTCCCTGGGCGTGTTTCATTGACAGAGTGGGGTCAATCTGCTCTTCTCTGGGTGTGTTTCATTGACAGAGTGGGGTCACTCTGCTCTTCCCTGAGTGTGTTACATTGACAGAGTGGGGTCAGTCTGCTCTTCCTTGGGTGTGTTACATTGACAGAGTGGGGTCAGTCTACTATTCCCTGGGTGTGTTACATTGAAACCGTGGGGTCCGTCTGATCTTCCCTGGGTGTGTTACTTTGACAGAGTGGGGTCAGTCTGCAATTCACTGGGTTTGTAACATTGACAGAGTGGGATCAGTCTGCTCTTCCCTGGGCGTGTTTCATTGACAGAGTGGGGTCAGTCGGCTCTTCCCTGGGTGTGATACATTGACAGAGTGGGGTCAGTCTGCTCTTCCCTGGGTGTGTTATCTTGACAGACTGAGTTCAGTCTGCTCTTCCCTGGGTGTGTTATATTGACTGAGTGAGTTCAGTCTGCTCTTTCTTGGGTGTGTTACATTGACAGAGTGAGATCAGACTGCAATTCCCTGGGTGTGTTACATTCACAAAGTGGGGACAGTCTGCTATTCCCTGGGTGAGTTACATAGACAGAGTGTGGTCAGTCTGCTCTTCCCTGGGTGTGTTACTTTGACTGAGTGCAGTCAGTCTGCTCTTCCCTGCGTGATTCACATTGACAGAGTTGGGTCAATCTGCTCTTCCCTGGGTGTGTTACATTGACTGAGTGGGGTCAGTCTGCTCTTCCCTGGGTGTGTTACATTCACAGAGTGGGGACAGTCTGCTATTCCCTGGGTGTGTTACATTGACAGAGCGGGGTCAGTCTGATCTCCCCTGTGTGTGTTACATTGACAGAGTGGGGTCAGTCTGCTCTTGCCTGGGTGTCATACATTGACAGAGTGGGGGCAGTCTGCTCTTCCCTGGGTGTGTTACATTGACAGAGTTGGGTCAGTCTGCACATCCTTGGATGTGTTACATTGAGAGAGTGGTGTCAATCTGCTCTTCCCTGGATGTGTTACATTGACAGAGTGGGATCAGTCTGCTCTTCTCTGGGTTTTTTACTTTGAGAGAGTGGGGTCAGTCTGCTCTTCCCTGGGTGTGTTACATTGACAGAGTGAGGTCATTCTGCGATTCCCTGGATTGGCTACATTAACACAGTGGGGTCAGTCTGCTCTTCCCTGGGTGAGTTAGATTGACAGAGTGTGGTCAGTATGCTCTTCCCTGGGTGTGTTGCATTGACAGAATGGGGTCAGTCTGCTCTTCCCTGGGTGTGATACATTGACAGAGTGGGGTCAGTCTGCCCTTCCCTGGGTGTGTTATATTGACAGAGTGAGTTCAGTCTGCTCTTTCCTGGGTGCGTTACATTGACAGAGTGTGGTCAGTCTGCTCTTAACTAAGTGGGTTACATTGATAGAGTGGGGTCAGTCTGCTCTTCCCTGGTGACTGACATTGACAGAGTGAGTTCATTCTGCACTTCCCTGGTTGGGTTACGTTAACAGAGTTGGGTCAGTCTGCACTTCCCTGGGTGTTTTACATTGACAGAGTGGGGTCAGTCTGCTCTTCCCTGGGTGTGTTACTTTGACAGAGTAGGGTAAGTCTGCACTTCCCTGGGTGTTTTACATTGACAGAGTGGGGTCAGTCCGCTCTTCCCTGGGTGTGTTACATTGACAGAGTGGGGTCAGTATGCTCTTCCCTGGGTGTGTTAGATTGACAGAATGGGGTCAGTCTGCTCTTCCCTGGGTGTGTTACATTGTCAGAGTGGGGTCAGTCTGCTCTTCCCTGGGTGTGTTACATTGACAGAGTAGGGTTAGTCTGCACTTCCCTGGGTGTGTTAAATTGACAGAGAAGGGTCAGTCTGCTCTTCCCTGGGTGTGTTACATTGACAGAGTGGGGTCAGTCTGCCCTTCCCTGGGTGAGTTAGATTGACAGAGTGGGGTGAGTCTGCTCTTCCCTGCGTGTGTTACATTGACAGATTAGGATAAGTCTGCACTTCCCTGGGTGTGTTACATTGACCGAATGGGGTCAGTCTGCTCTTCCCTGGGTGTTTTACATTAACAGAGTGGGGTCAGTCTGCTCTTCCCTGGGTGTGTTACATTGACAGTATGGGGTCAGTCTTCTCTTCCCTGGGTGTGTTACATTGAAAGAGTGGGGTCAGTCTGCTCTTCCCTGGGTGTGTTACATTGACAGAGTGGGGTCAGTCTGCTCTTCCCTGGGTGTGTTACATTGACAGAGTGGGGTCAGTCTGCTCTTCCCTGGGTGTGTTACATTGACAGAGTGGGATCAGTCTGCACTTCCCTGGGTGTGTCACATTGACAGAGTGGGGTC
Source organism: Chiloscyllium punctatum (assembly GCF_047496795.1). NCBI lineage: Eukaryota > Metazoa > Chordata > Chondrichthyes > Orectolobiformes > Hemiscylliidae > Chiloscyllium > Chiloscyllium punctatum. The sequence goes on from NW_027309929.1 coordinate 319,209, forward strand.
AGTCTGAAATTCGCTGGGTGTGTTACATTGACAGAGTGGGGTCAGTCTGCTCTTCCCTGGGTGTTATCGATTGACAGAGTGGGGTCAGTCTGCTCTTCCCTGGGTGTGTTACATTGACAGAGTGGGGTCAGTCTGCTCTTCCTTGGGTGTGTTACATTGACAGAGTGGGGTCAGTCTACTATTCCCTGGGTGTGTTACATTGAAACCGTGGGGTCCGTCTGCTCTTCCCTGGGTGTGTTACTTTGACAGAGTGGGGTCAGTCTGCAATTCACTGGGTTTGTAACATTGACAGAGTGGGATCAGTCTGCTCTTCCCTGGGCGTGTTTCATTGACAGAGTGGGGTCAGTCTGCTCTTCTCTGGGTGTGTTACATTGACAGAGTGGAGTCACTCTGTTCTTCCCTGGGTGTGTAACATTGACAGAGTGGAGTCAGTCTGCAATTCCCTGGGTTTGTTACATTGACAGAGTGGGATCAGTCTGCTGTTCCCTGGGTGTGTTACATTGACAGAGTGGGGTCAGTCTGCTCTTCCCTGGGTGTGTTATCTTGACAGACTGAGTTCAGTCTGCTCTTCCCTGGGTGTGTTATATTGACTGAGTGAGTTCAGTCTGCTCTTTCCTGGGTGTGTTACATTGACAGAGTGAGATCAGTCTGCAATTCCCTGGGTGTGTTACATTCACAAAGTGGGGACAGTCTGCTATTCCCTGGGTGGGTTACATAGACAGAGTGTGGTCAGTCTGCTCTTCCCTGGGTGTGTTACTTTGACTGAGTGCAGTCAGTCTCCTCTTCCCTGGGTGTGTTAGATTGACAGAGTGGGGTCAGTCTGTTCTTCCCTGGGTGTGTTACATTGACAGAGTGGGGTCAGTCTGCTCTTCCCTGCGTGACTCACATTGACAGAGTTGGGTCAATCTGCTCTTCCCTGGGTGTGTTACATTGACTGAGTGGGGTCAGTCTGCTCTTCCCTGGGTGTGTTACATTCACAGAGTGGGGACAGTCTGCTATTCCCTGGGTGTGTTACATTGACAGAGCGGGGTCAGTCTGATCTCCGCTGTGTGTGTTACATTGACAGAGTGGGGTCAGTCTGCTCTTGCCTGGGTGTCATACATTGACAGAGTGGGGTCAGTCTGCTCTTCCCTTGGTGTGTTACATTGACAGTATGGGGTCAGTCTTCTCTTCCCTGGGTGTGTTACATTGACAGAGTGGGGTCAGTCTGCTCTTCCCTGGGTGAGTTACATTGACAGAGTGGGGTCAGTCTGCTCTTCCCTGGGTGTGTTACATTGACAGAGTGGGGTCAGTCTGCTCTTCCCTGGGTGTGTTACTTTGACAGAGTGGGATCAGTCTGCACTTCCCTGGTTGTGTCACATTGACAGAGTGGGGTCAGTCTGAAAGTCCCTGGGTGTGTTACATTGACAGAGTGGGGTCAGTCTGCTCTTCCCTGGGTGTGTTAGATTGACAGAGTGGGGTCAGTCTGCTCTTCCCTGGGTGTGTTACATTGACAGAGTGGGGTCAGTCTGCTCTTCCTTGGGTGTGTTACATTGACAGAGTGGGGTCAGTCTACTATTCCCTGGGTGTGTTACATTGAAAACGTGGGGTCCGTCTGCTCTTCCCTGGGTGTGTTACTTTGACAGAGTGGGGTCAGTCTGCAATTCACTGGGTTTGTAACATTGACAGAGTGGGATCAGTCTGCTCTTCCCTGGGCGTGTTTCATTGACAGAGTGGGGTCAATCTGCTCTTCTCTGGGTGTGTTTCATTGACAGAGTGGGGTCACTCTGCTCTTCCCTGAGTGTGTTACATTGACAGAGTGGGGTCAGTCTGCTCTTCCTTGGGTGTGTTACATTGACAGAGTGGGGTCAGTCTACTATTCCCTGGGTGTGTTACATTGAAACCGTGGGGTCCGTCTGATCTTCCCTGGGTGTGTTACTTTGACAGAGTGGGGTCAGTCTGCAATTCACTGGGTTTGTAACATTGACAGAGTGGGATCAGTCTGCTCTTCCCTGGGCGTGTTTCATTGACAGAGTGGGGTCAGTCGGCTCTTCCCTGGGTGTGATACATTGACAGAGTGGGGTCAGTCTGCTCTTCCCTGGGTGTGTTATCTTGACAGACTGAGTTCAGTCTGCTCTTCCCTGGGTGTGTTATATTGACTGAGTGAGTTCAGTCTGCTCTTTCTTGGGTGTGTTACATTGACAGAGTGAGATCAGACTGCAATTCCCTGGGTGTGTTACATTCACAAAGTGGGGACAGTCTGCTATTCCCTGGGTGAGTTACATAGACAGAGTGTGGTCAGTCTGCTCTTCCCTGGGTGTGTTACTTTGACTGAGTGCAGTCAGTCTGCTCTTCCCTGCGTGACTCACATTGACAGAGTTGGGTCAATCTGCTCTTCCCTGGGTGTGTTACATTGACTGAGTGGGGTCAGTCTGCTCTTCCCTGGGTGTGTTACATTCACAGAGTGGGGACAGTCTGCTATTCCCTGGGTGTGTTACATTGACAGAGCGGGGTCAGTCTGATCTCCCCTGTGTGTGTTACATTGACAGAGTGGGGTCAGTCTGCTCTTGCCTGGGTGTCATACATTGACAGAGTGGGGGCAGTCTGCTCTTCCCTGGGTGTGTTACATTGACAGAGTTGGGTCAGTCTGCACATCCTTGGATGTGTTACATTGAGAGAGTGGTGTCAATCTGCTCTTCCCTGGATGTGTTACATTGACAGAGTGGGATCAGTCTGCTCTTCTCTGGGTTTTTTACTTTGAGAGAGTGGGGTCAGTCTGCTCTTCCCTGGGTGTGTTACATTGACAGAGTGAGGTCATTCTGCGATTCCCTGGATTGGCTACATTAACACAGTGGGGTCAGTCTGCTCTTCCCTGGGTGAGTTAGATTGACAGAGTGTGGTCAGTATGCTCTTCCCTGGGTGTGTTGCATTGACAGAATGGGGTCAGTCTGCTCTTCCCTGGGTGTGATACATTGACAGAGTGGGGTCAGTCTGCCCTTCCCTGGGTGTGTTATATTGACAGAGTGAGTTCAGTCTGCTCTTTCCTGGGTGCGTTACATTGACAGAGTGTGGTCAGTCTGCTCTTAACTAAGTGGGTTACATTGATAGAGTGGGGTCAGTCTGCTCTTCCCTGGTGACTGACATTGACAGAGTGAGTTCATTCTGCACTTCCCTGGTTGGGTTACGTTAACAGAGTTGGGTCAGTCTGCACTTCCCTGGGTGTTTTACATTGACAGAGTGGGGTCAGTCTGCTCTTCCCTGGGTGTGTTACTTTGACAGAGTAGGGTAAGTCTGCACTTCCCTGGGTGTTTTACATTGACAGAGTGGGGTCAGTCCGCTCTTCCCTGGGTGTGTTACATTGACAGAGTGGGGTCAGTATGCTCTTCCCTGGGTGTGTTAGATTGACAGAATGGGGTCAGTCTGCTCTTCCCTGGGTGTGTTACATTGTCAGAGTGGGGTCAGTCTGCTCTTCCCTGGGTGTGTTACATTGACAGAGTAGGGTTAGTCTGCACTTCCCTGGGTGTGTTAAATTGACATAGAAGGGTCAGTCTGCTCTTCCCTGGGTGTGTTACATTGACAGAGTGGGGTCAGTCTGCCCTTCCCTGGGTGAGTTAGATTGACAGAGTGGGGTGAGTCTGCTCTTCCCTGGGTGTGTCACATTGACAGAGTGGGGTCAGTCTGCTCTTCCCTGGGTGTGTTACATTGACAGAGTGGGGTCAGTCTGCACTTCCCTGGGTGTGTCACATTGACAGAGTGGAGTCAGTCTGCTCTTCCCGGGGGGTGTGTTACTTTGACAGAGTGGGGTCAGTCTGCTCTTCCCTGGGTGTGTTACATTGACAGAGTGGGATCAGTCTGCACTTCCCTCAGAGTGTTACATTGACAGAGTGGGGTCAGTCTGCTCTTCCCTGGGTGTGTTACATTGACAGAGTGGGGTCAGTCTGCACTTCCCTGGGTGTGTCACATTGACAGAGTGGGGTCAGTCTGATCTTCCCTGGGTGTGTTACATTGACAGAGTGGGGTCAGTCTGCTCTTCCCTGGGTGTGTTACATTGACAGAGTGGGATCAGTCTGCACTTCCCTGGGTGTGTCACATTGACAGAGTGGGGTCAGTCTGCAATTCCCTGGGTGTGTTACATTGACAGAGTGGGGTCAGTCTGCTCTTCCCTGGGTGTGTTACATTGACAGAGTGGGGTCACTCTGCTCTTCCCTGGGTGTGTTACATTGACAGAGTGGGGACAGTGTGCTCTTCCCTGGGAATGTTACATTGACACAGTGGGGTCCGTCTGCTCTTCCCTGGGTGTGTTACATTGACAGAGTGGGGTCAGTCAGCAATTCCCTGGGTTTGTTACATTGACAGAGTGGGATCAGTCTGCTCTTCCCTGGGTGTGTTACATTGACAGAGTGGGGTCAGTCTGCTCTTCTCCGGGTGTGTTACATTGACAGAGTGGGGTCACTCTGCTCTTCCCTGGGTGTGTTACATTGACAGAGTGAGGTCAGTCTGCTCTTCCCTGGGTGTGTTACATTGTCAGAGTGGGCTCAGTCTGCAATTCCCTGGGTGTATTACATTGACAGAGTGGGGTCAGTCTGCTCTTCCCTGGGTGTGTTACTTTGACAGAGTGGGGTGAGTCTGCCCTTCCCTGGGTGTGTTACGTTAACACAGTGGGGTCAGTCTGCTATTCCCTGGGTGTGTGAGATTGACAGAATGGGGTCAGTCTGCTCTTCCCTGTGTGTGTTACTTTGACAGAGTAGGGTAAGTCTGCACTTCCCTGGGTGTGTTACATTGACAGTGTGGGGTCAGTCTGCTCTTCCCTGGGTGTGTTACATTGACAGAGTGGGATCAGTCTGCACTTCCCTGGGTGTGTCACATTCACACAGTGGGGTCAGTCTGCAATTCCCTGGGTGTGTTACATTGTCAGAGTGGGGTCACTCTGCTCTTCCCTGGGTGTGTTACATTGACAGAGTGGGGACAGTCTGCTCTTCCCTGGGTATGTTACATTGACACAGTGGGGTCCGTCTGCTCTTCCCTGGGTGTGTTACATTGACAGAGTCGGGTCAGTCTGCTCCTCCCTGAGTGTGTTACATTGACAGAGTGGGGTCAGTCTGCTCTTTCCTGGGTGTGTTACATTGACAGAGTGGGGTCAGTCTGCACTTCCCTGGGTGTGTCACATTGACACAGTGGGGTCCGTCTGCTCTTCCCTGGGTGTGTTACATTGACAGAGTGGGGTCAGTCAGCAATTCCCTGGGTTTGTTACATTGACAGAGTGGGATCAGTCTGCTCTTCCCTGGGTGTGTTACATTGACAGAGTGGGGTCAGTCTGCTCTTCCCTGGGTGTGTTACATTGTCAGAGTGGGGTCAGTTTGCTCTTCCCTGGGTGTGTTACATTGACAGAGTGGGGTCAGTCTGCACATCCTTGGATGTGTTACTTTGAGAGAGTGGGGTCAGTCTGCTCTTCCCTGGATGTGTTATATTGACAGAGTGGGATCAGTCTGCTCTTCTCTGGGTGTTTTACTTTGACAGAGTGGGGTCAGTCTGCTCTTCCCTGGGTGTGTTACATTGACAGAGTGAGGTCAGTCTGCGATTCCCTGGATTGGTTACATTAACACAGTGGGGTCAGTCTGCTTTTCTCTGGGTGAGTTAGATTGACAGAGTGTGGTCAGTCTGCTCTTTCCAGGGTGTGTTACATTGACAGAGTGGGATCAGTCTGCTCTTAACTCAGTGGGTTACATTGACAGAGTGGGGTCGGTCTGCTCTTCCCTGGTGAGTTAAATTGACAGAGTGAGTTCATTCTGCACTTCCCTGGTTGGGTTACGTTAACAGAGTTGGGTCAGTCTGCTCTTCCCTCAGAGTGTTACATTGACAGAGTGGGGTCAGTCTGCTCTTCCCTCAGAGTGTTACATTGACAGAGTGGGGTCAGTCTGCTCTTCCCTGGGTTTGTTACATTGACAGAGTGGGGTCAGTCTGCACTTCCCTGGGTCTGTCACATTGACAGAGTGGAGTCAGTCTGCTCTTCCCTGGGGGTGTGTTACATTGACAGTGTGGGGTCAGTCTGATCTTCCCTGGGTGTGTTACATTGACAGAGTGGGGTCAGTCTGCTCTTCCCTGGGTGTGTTACATTGACAGAGTGGGATCAGTCTGCACTTCCCTGGGTTTGTCACATTGACAGAGTGGGCTCAGTCTGCAATTCCCTGGGTGTGTTACATTGACAGAGTGGGGTCAGTCTGCTCTTCCCTGGGTGTGTTACATTGACAGAGTGGGGTCACTCTGCTCTTCCCTGGGTGTGTTACATTGACAGAGTGGGGACAGTCTGCTCTTCCCTGGGTATGTTACATTGCCACAGTGGGGTCCGTCTGCTCTTCCCTGGGTGTGTAACATTGACCGAGTGGGGTCAGTCAGCAATTCCCTGGGTTTGTTACATTGACAGAGTGGAGTCAGTCTGCTCTTACCTGGGGGTGTGTTACATTGACAGTGTGGGGTCAGTCTGATCTTCCCTGGGTGAGTTACATTGACAGAGTGGGGTCAGTCTGCTCTTCCCTGGGTGTGTTACATTGACAGAGTGGGATCAGTCTGCACTTCCCTGGGTGTGACACATTGACAGAGTGGGATCAGTCTGCTCTTCCCTGGGTGTGTTACATTGACAGAGTGGGGTCAGTCTGCTCTTCTGTGGGTGTGTTACATTGACAGAGTGGGGTCACTCTGGTCTTCCCTGGGTGTGTTACATTGACAGAGTGAGGTCAGTCTGCTCTTCCCTGGGTGTGTTACATTGTCAGAGTGGGGTCAGTCTGCTCTTCCCTGGGTGTGTTACATTGACAGAGTGAGTTCATTCTGCACTTCCCTGGTTGGGTTACGTTTACAGAGTTGGGTCAGTCTGCTCTTCCCTCAGAGTGTTACATTGAGAGAGTGGGGTCAGTCTGCTCTTCCATGGGTGTGTTACATTGACAGAGTGGTGTCAGTCTGCTCTTCCCTCAGTGTGTTACATTGACAGAGTGGGGTCAGTCTGCTCTTCCCTGGGTGTGTTATATTGACAGAATGAGGTCAGTCTGCTCTTCCCTGGGTGTGTTAGATTGACAGAATGGGGTCAGTCTGCTCTTCCCTGGGTGTGTTACATTAACACAGTGGGGTCAGTCTGCTCTTCCCTGGGTGTGTTAGATTGACAGAATAGGGTCAGTCTGCTCTTCCCTGGGTGTGTTACATTGACAGAGTGGGGTCAGTCTGCTCTTCCCTGGGTGTGTTACTTTGACAGAGTAGGGTAAGTCTGCACTTCCCTGGGTGTGTCACATTGACAGAGTCGGGACAGTCTGCTCTTCCCTGGGTGTGATACATTGACAGAGTGGGGTCAGTCTGCTCTTCCCTGTGTGTGTTTCATTGACAGAGTGGGGTCACTCTGCTCTTCCCTGGGTTTGTTCCATTGACAGAGTGGGGTCAGTCTGCTCTTCCCTGGGTGTGTTGCATTGACAGAGTGGGGTCAGTCTGCACATCCTTGGATGTGTTACATTGAGAGAGTGGGGTCAGTCTGCTCTTCCCAGGATGTGTGACATTGACAGAGTGGGATCAGTCTGCTCTTCTCTGGGTGTTTTACTTTGACAGAGTGGGGTCCGTCTGCTCTTACCTGGGTATGTTACATTGACAGAGTGGGGTCAGTCTGCTCTTCCCTGGATGTCTGACATTGACAGAGTGGGATCAGTCTGCTCTTCCCTGGGTGGGTTACATAGACAGAGTGTGGTCAGTCTGCTCTTCCCTGGGTGTGTTACATTGACAGATTGGGGTCTGTCTGCTCTTCCCTGGGTGTGATACATTGACAGAGTGGGGTCAGTCTGCTCTTCCCTGGGTGTGTTATCTTGACAGACTGAGTTCAGTCTGCTCTTCCCTGGGTGTGTTATATTGACTGAGTGAGTTCAGTCTGCTCTTTCCTGGGTGTGTTACATTGACAGAGTGAGATCAGTCTGCAATTCCCTGGGTGTGTTACATTCACAAAGTGGGGAGAGTCTGCTATTCCCTGGGTGGGTTACATAGACAGAGTGTAGTCAGTCTGCTCTTCCCTGTGTGACTCACATTGACAGAGTTGGGTCAATCTGCTCTTCCCTGGGTGTGTTATCTTGACAGACTGAGTTCAGTCTGCTCTTCCCTGGGTGTGTTATATTGACAGAGTGAGATCAGTCTGCAATTCCCTGGGTGTGTTACATTCACAAAGTGGGGAGAGTCTGCTATTCCCTGGGTGTGTTACATTGACAGATTGGGGTCTGTCTGCTCTTCCCTGGGTGTGATACATTGACAGAGTGGGGTCAGTCTGCTCTTCCCTGGGTGTGTTATCTTGACAGACTGAGTTCAGTCTGCTCTTCCCTGGGTGTGTTATATTGACTGAGTGAGTTCAGTCTGCTCTTTCCTGGGTGTGTTACATTGACTGAGTGGGGTCAGTCTGCTCTTCCCTGGGTGTGTTACATTCACAGAGTGGGGACAGTCTGCTATTCCCTGGGTGTGTTACATTGACAGAGCGGGGTCAGTCTGATCTCCCCTGGGTGTGTTACATTGACAGAGTGGGGTCAGTCTGCTCTTGCCTGGGTGTCATACATTGACAGAGTGGGGGCAGTCTGCTGTTCCCAGGGTGTGTTACATTGACAGAGTTGGGTCAGTCTGCACATCCTTGGATGTGTTACATTGAGAGAGTGGTGTCAGTCTGCTCTTCCCTGGATGTGTTACATTGACAGAGTGGGATCAGTCTGCTCTTCTCTGTGTTTTTTACTTTGAGAGAGTGGGGTCAGTCTGCTCTTCCCTGGGTGTGTTACATTGACAAAGTGAGGTCATTCTGCGATTCCCTGGATTGGCTACATTAACACAGTGGGGTCAGTCTGCTCTTCCCTGGGTGAGTTAGATTGACAGAGTGTGGTCAGTATGCTCTTCCCTGGGTGTGTTGCATTGACAGAATGGGGTCAGTCTGCTCTTCCCTGGGTGTGATACATTGACAGAGTGGGGTCAGTCTGCCCTTCCCTGGGTGTGTTATATTGACAGAGTGAGTTCAGTCTGCTCTTTCCTGGGTGTGTTACATTGACAGAGTGTGGTCAGTCTGCTCTTAACTAAGTGGGTTACATTGATAGAGTGGGGTCAGTCTGCTCTTCCCTGGTGACTGACATTGACAGAGTGAGTTCATTCTGCACTTCCCTGGTTGGGTTACGTTAACAGAGTTGGGTCAGTCTGCACTTCCCTGGGTGTTTTACATTGACAGAGTGGGGTCAGTCTGCTCTTCCCTGGGTGTGTTACATTGAAAGATTGGGGTCAGTCTGCACATCCCTGGATGTGTTACATTGAGAGAGTGGGGTCAGTCAGGTCTTCCCTGATTGTGTTACATTGACACAGTGGGGTCAGTCTGCTCTTCTCTGGGTGTGTTACTTTGACAGAGTGGGGTGAGTCTGCTCTTCCCTGGGTGTGTTACATTGACAGAGTGAGGTCATTCTGCGATTCCCTGGGTGTGTTAGATTGACAGAATGGGGTCAGTCTGCTCTTCCCTGGGAGTGTTACATTAACACAGTGGGGTCAGTTTGCTCTTCCCTGGGTGTGTTAGATTGACAGAATGGGGTCAGTCTGCTCATCCCTGGGTGTGTTACATTAACACAGTGGGGTCAGTCTGCTCTTCCTTGGGTGTGTTACATTGACAGAGTGGGGTCAGTCTCCTCTTCCCTGGGTGTGTTAGATTGACAGAATAGGGTCAGTCTGCTCTTCCTAGGTGTGTTGCATTGACAGAGTGGGGTCAGTCTGCTCTTCCCTGGGTGTGTTACTTTGACAGAGTAGGGTAAGTCTGCACTTCCCTGGGTGTTTTACATTGACAGAGTGGGGTCAGTCCGCTCTTCCCTGGGTGTGTTACATTGACAGAGTGGGGTCAGTATGCTCTTCCCTGGGTGTGTTACTTTGACAGAGTAGGGTAAGTCTGCACTTCCCTGGGTGTGTCACATTGACAGAGTCGGGATAGTCTGCTCTTCCCTGGGTGTGATACATTGACAGAGTGGGGTCAGTCTGCTCTTCCCTGTGTGTGTTTCATTGACAGAGTGGGGTCACTCTGCTCTTCCCTGGGTGTGTTACATTGACAGAGTGGGGTCAGTCTGCTCTTCCCTGGGTGTGTTGCATTGTCAGAGTGGGGTCAGTCTGCACATCCTTGGATGTGTTACATTGAGAGAGTGGGGTCAGTCTGCTCTTCCCTGGATGTGTGACATTGACAGAGTGTGATCAGTCTGCTCTTCTCTGGGTGTTTTACTTTGACAGAGTGGGGTCCGTCTGCTCTTACCTGGGTATGTTACATTGACAGAGTGGGGTCAGTCTGCTCTTCCCTGGATGTCTGACATTGACAGAGTGGGATCAGTCTGCTCTTCCCTGGGTGGGTTACATTGACAGAGTGTGGTCAGTCTGCTCTTCCCTGGGTGTGTTACATTGACAGAGTGGGGTCTGTCTGCTCTTCCCTGGGTGTGATACATTGACAGAGTGGGGTCAGTCTGCTCTTCCCTGGGTGTGTTATCTTGACAGACTGAGTTCAGTCTGCTCTTCCCTGGGTGTGTTATATTGACTGAGTGAGTTCAGTCTGCTCTTTCCTGGGTGTGTTACATTGACAGAGTGAGATCAGTCTGCAATTCCCTGGGTGTGTTACATTCACAAAGTGGGGACAGTCTGCTCTTCCCTGGATGTGTTACATTGACAGAGTGGGATCAGTCTGCACTTCTCTGTGTTTTTTACTTTGAGAGAGTGGGGTCAGTCTGCTCTTCCCTGGGTGTGTTACATTGACAGAGTGAGGTCATTCTGCTATTCCCTGGATTGGCTACATTAACACAGTGGGGTCAGTCTGCTCTCCCCTGGGTGAGTTAGATTGACAGAGTGTGGTCAGTATGCTCTTCCCTGGGTGTGTTAGATTGACAGAATGGGGTCAGTCTGCTCTTCCCTGGGAGTGTTACATTAACACAGTGGGGTCAGTTTGCTCTTCCCTGGGTGTGTTAGATTGACAGAATGGGGTCAGTCTGCTCATCCCTGGGTGTGTTACATTAACACAGTGGTGTCAGTCTGCTCTTCCTTGGGTGTGTTACATTGACAGAGTGGGGTCAGTCTCCTCTTCCCTGGGTGTGTAAGATTGACAGAATAGGGTCAGTCTGCTCTTCCCTGGGTGTGTTACATTGACAGAGTGTGGTCAGTCTGCTCTTCCCTGGGTGTGTTACTTTGACAGAGTAGGGTAAGTCTGCACTTCCCTGGGTGTTATACATTGACAGAGTGGGGTCAGTCCGCTCTTCCCTGGGTGTGTTACATTGACAGAGTGGGGTCAGTATGCTCTTCCCTGGGTGTGTTAGATTGACACAATGGGGTCAGTCTGCTCTTCCCTGGGTGTGTTACATTGTCAGAGTGAGGTCAGTCTGCTCTTCCCTGGGTGTGTTACATTGACAGAGTAGGGTTAGTCTGCACTTCCCTGGGTGTGTCAAATTGACAGAGAAGGGTCAGTCTGCTCTTCCCTGGGTGAGTTAGATTGACAGAGTGGCGTGAGTCTGCTCTTCCCTGCGTGTGTTACATTCACAGATTAGGATAAGTCTGCACTTCCCTGGGTGTGTTACATTGACCGAATGGGGTCAGTCTGCTCTTCCCTGGGTGTTTTACATTAACAGAGTGGGGTCAGTCTGCTCTTCCCTGGGTGTGTTACATTGACAGTATGGGGTCAGTCTTCTCTTCCCTGGGTGTGTTACATTGACAGAGTGGGGTCAGTCTGCTCTTCCCTGGGTGTGTTACATTGACAGAGTGGGGTCAGTCTGCTCTTCCCTGGGTGTGTTACATTGACAGGGTGGGGTCAGTCTGCTCTTCCCTGGGTGTGTTACATTGACGGAGTGTGATCAGTCTGCACTTCCCTGGGTGTGTCACATTGACAGAGTGGGGTCAGTCTGAAATTCCCTGGGTGTGTTACATTGACAGAGTGGGGTCAGTCTGCTCTTCCCTGGGTGTGTTAGATTGACAGAGTGGGGTCAGTCTGCTCTTCCCTGGGTGTGTTACATTGACAGAGTGGGGTCAGTCTGCTCTTCCTTGGGTGTGTTACATTGACAGAGTGGGGTCAGTCTACTATTCCCTGGGTGTGTTACATTGAAACCGTGGGGTCCGTCTGCTCTTCCCTGGGTGTGTTACTTTGACAGAGTGGGGTCAGTCTGCAATTCACTGGGTTTGTAACATTGACAGAGTGTGATCAGTCTGCTCTTCCCTGGGTGTGATACATTGACCGAGTGGGGTCAGTCTGCTCTTCCCTGAGTGTGTTACATTGAAAGATTGGGGTCAGTCTGCACATCCCTGGATGTGTTACATTGAGAGAGTGGGGTCAGTCTGGTCTTCCCTGGATGTGTTACATTGACACAGTAGGGTCAGTCTGCTCTTCTCTGGGTGTGTTACTTTGACAGAGTGGGGTGATTCTGCTCTTCCCTGGGTGTGTTACATTGACAGAGTGAGGTCATTCTGCGATTCCCTGGGTGTGTTAGATTGACAGAATGGGGTCAGTCTGCTCTTCCCTGGGTGTGTTACATTAACACAGTGGGGTCAGTCTGCTCTTCCCTGGGTGTGTTAGATTGACAGAATGGGGTCAGTCTGCTCTTCCCTGGGTGTGTTACATTAACACAGTTGGGTCAGTCTGCTCTTCCTTGGGTGTGTTACATTGACAGAGTGGGGTCAGGCTCCTCTTCCCTGGGTGTGTTACATTGACAGAATAGGGTCAGTCTGCTCTTCCCTGGGTGTGTTACATTGACAGAGTGGGGTCAGTCTGCTCTTCCCTGGGTGTGTTACTTTGACAGAGTAGGGTAAGTCTGCACTTCACTGGGTGTGTTACATTGACAGAGTGGGGTCAGTCTGCTCTTCCCTGGGTGTGTTGCATTGACAGAGTGGGGTCAGTCTCCTCTTCCCTGGGTGTGTTACATTGACAGAGTGGGGTCAGTCTGCTCTTCCCTGCGTGACTCACATTGACAGAGTTGGGTCAATCTGCTCTTCCCTGGGTGGGTTACATTGACTGAGCGGGGTCAGTCTGCTCTTCCCTGGGTATGTTACATTCACAGAGTGGGGACAGTCTGCTATTCCCTGGGTGTGTTACATTGACAGAGCGGGGTCAGTCTGATCTCCCCTGGGTGTGTTACATTGACAGAGTGGGGTCAGTCTGCTCTTGCCTGGGTGTCATACATTGACAGAGTGGGGGCAGTCTGCTCTTCCCTGGGTGTGTTACATTGACAGAGTTGGGTCAGTCTGCACATCCTTGGATGTGTTACATTGAGAGAGTGGTGTCAGTCTGCTCTTCCCTGGATGTGTTACATTGACAGAGTGGGATCAGTCTGCTCTTCTCTGGGTTTTTTACTTTGAGAGAGTGGGGTCAGTCTGCTCTTCCCTGGGTGTGTTACATTGACAGAGTGAGGTCATTCTGCGATTCCCTGGATTGGCTACATTACCACAGTGGGGTCAGTCTGCTCTTCCCTGGGTGAGTTAGATTGACAGAGTGTGGTCAGTATGCTCTTCCCTGGGTGTATTGCATTGACAGAATGGGGTCAGTCTGCTCTTCCCTGGGTGTGATACATTGACAGAGTGGGGTCAGTCTGCCCTTCCCTGGGTGTGTTACATTGACAGAGTGAGTTCAGTCTGCTCTTTCCTGGGTGTGTTACATTGACAGAGTGTGGTCAGTCTGCTCTTAACTAAGTGGGTTACATTGATAGAGTGGGGTCAGTCTGCTCTTCCCTGGTGACTGACATTGACAGAGTGAGTTCATTCTGCACTTCCCTGGTTGGGTTACGTTAACAGGGTTGGGTCAGTCTGCACTTCCCTGGGTGTTTTACATTGACAGAGTGGGGTCGGTCTGCTCTTCCCTGGGTGTGTTACATTGACAGAGTGGGGTCAGTCTGCTCTTCCCTGAGTGTGTTACATTGAAAGATTGGGGTCAGTCTGCACATCCCTGGATGTGTTACATTGAGAGAGTGGGGTCAGTCAGGTCTTCCCTGAATGTGTTACATTGACACAGTGGGGTCAGTCTGCTCTTCTCTGGGTGTGTTACTTTGACAGAGTGGGGTGAGTCTGCTCTTCCCTGGGTGTGTTACATTGACAGAGTGAGGTCATTCTGCAATTCCCTGGGTGTGATAGATTGACAGAATGGGGTCAGTCTGCTCTTCCCTGGGTGTGTTACATTAACACAGTGGGGTCAGTCTGCTCTTCCCTGGGTGTGTTAGATTGACAGAATGGGGTCAGTCTGCTCTTCCCTGGGTGTGTTACATTAACACAGTTGGGTCAGTCTGCTCTTCCTTGGGTGTGTTACATTGACAGAGTGGGGTCAGGCTCCTCTTCCCTGGGTGTGATAGATTGACAGAATAGGGTCAGTCTGCTCTTCCCTGGGTGTGTTACATTGACAGAGTGGGGTCAGTCTGCTCTTCCCTGGGTGTGTTACTTTGACAGAGTAGGGTAAGTCTGCACTTCCCTGGGTGTGTCACATTGACAGAGTCAGGATAGTCTGCTCTTCCCTGGGTGTGATACATTGACAGAGTGGGGTCAGTCTGCTCTTCCCTGTGTGTGTTACATTGACAGAGTGGGGTCAGTCTGCTCTTCCCTGGGTGTGTTGCATTGACAGAGTGGGGTCAGTCTGCACATCCTTGGATGTGTTACATTGAGAGAGTGGGGTCAGTCTGCTCTTCCCAGGATGTGTGACATTGACAGAGTGGGATCAGTCTGCTCTTCTCTGGGTGTTTTACTTTGACAGAGTGGGGTCCGTCTGCTCTTACCTGGGTATGTTACATTGACAGAGTGGGGTCAGTCTGCTCTTCCCTGGATGTCTGACATTGACAGAGTGGGATCAGTCTGCTCTTCCCTGGGTGGGTTACATAGACAGAGTGTGGTCAGTCTGCTCTTCCCTGGGTGTGTTACATTGACAGATTGGGGTCTGTCTGCTCTTCCCTGGGTGTGATACATTGACAGAGTGGGGTCAGTCTGCTCTTCCCTGGGTGTGTGACATTAACACAGTTGGGTCAGTCTGCCCTTCCTTGGGTGTGTTACATTGACAGAGTGGGGTCAGGCTCCTCTTCCCTGGGTGTGATAGATTGACAGAATAGGGTCAGTCTGCTCTTCCCTGGGTGTGTTACATTGACAGAGTGGGGTCAGTCTGCTCTTCCCTGGGTGTGTTACTTTGACAGAGTAGGGTAAGTCTGCACTTCCCTGGGTGTGTCACATTGACAGAGTCAGGATAGTCTGCTCTTCCCTGGGTGTGATACATTGACAGAGTGGGGTCAGTCTGCTCTTCCCTGTGTGTGTTACATTGACAGAGTGGGGTCAGTCTGCTCTTCCCTGGGTGTGTTGCATTGACAGAGTGGGGTCAGTCTGCACATCCTTGGATGTGTTACATTGAGAGAGTGGGGTCAGTCTGCTCTTCCCAGGATGTGTGACATTGACAGAGTGGGATCAGTCTGCTCTTCTCTGGGTGTTTTACTTTGACAGAGTGGGGTCCGTCTGCTCTTACCTGGGTATGTTACATTGACAGAGTGGGGTCAGTCTGCTCTTCCCTGGATGTCTGACATTGACAGAGTGGGATCAGTCTGCTCTTCCCTGGGTGGGTTACATAGACAGAGTGTGGTCAGTCTGCTCTTCCCTGGGTGTGATACATTGACAGAGTGGGGTCAGTCTGCTCTTCCCTGGGTGTGTTATCTTGACAGACTGAGTTCAGTCTGCTCTTCCCTGGGTGTGTTATATTGACTGAGTGAGTTCAGTCTGCTCTTTCCTGGGTGTGTTACATTGACAGAGTGAGATCAGTCTGCAATTCCCTGGGTGTGTTACATTCACAAAGTGGGGACAGTCTGCTATTCCCTGGGTGGGTTACATAGACAGAGTGTGGTCAGTCTGTTCTTCCCTGGGTGTGTTACTTTGACTGAGTGCAGTCAGTCTCCTCTTCCCTGGGTGTGTTAGATTGACAGAGTGGGGTCAGTCTGTTCTTCCCTGGGTGTGTTACATTGACAGAGTGGGGTCAGTCTGCTCTTCCCTGCGTGACTCACATTGACAGAGTTGGGTCAATCTGCTCTTCCCTGGGTGTGTTACATTGACTGAGTGGGGTCAGTCTGCTCTTCCCTGGGTGTGTTACATTCACAGAGTGGGGACAGTCTGCTATTCCCTGGGTGTGTTACATTGACAGAGCGGGGTCAGTCTGATCTCCCCTGGGTGTGTTACATTGACAGAGTGGGGTCAGTCTGCTCTTGCCTGGGTGTCATACATTGACAGAGTGGGGGCAGTCTGCTCTTCCCTGGGTGTGTTACATTGACAGAGTTGGGTCAGTCTGCACATCCTTGGATGTGTTACATTGAGAGAGTGGTGTCAGTCTGCTCTTCCCTAGGTGGGTTACATTGACAGAGTGGGGTCAGTCTGCTCTTCCCTGGGTGTGTTACATTGACAGAGTGGGGTCAGTCTGCTCTTGCCTGGGTTTGTTACATTGACAGAGTGGGGACAGTCTGCTATTCCCTGGGTGTGTTACATTGACTGAGCGGGGTCAGTCTGATCTCCCCTGGGTGTGTTACATTGACAGAGTGGGGTCAGTCTGCACTTCCCTTGCTGTCTTACATTGACAGAGTGGGGTCAGTCTGCTCTTCCCTGGGTGTATTATTTTGAGAGCGTGGTGTCAGTCTGCTCTTCCCTGGATGTGTTACATTGACAGAGTGGGATCAGTCTGCTCTTCTCTGGGTGTTTTACTTTG
Source organism: Chiloscyllium punctatum (assembly GCF_047496795.1). Taxonomy (NCBI): domain Eukaryota; kingdom Metazoa; phylum Chordata; class Chondrichthyes; order Orectolobiformes; family Hemiscylliidae; genus Chiloscyllium; species Chiloscyllium punctatum. The sequence goes on from NW_027309929.1 coordinate 335,881, forward strand.
ACAGAGTGGGGTCAGTCTGCTCTTCCCTGTGTGTTGCATTGACAGAGTGAGGTCATTCTGCGATTCCCTCGATTGGTTGCATTAACACAGTGGGGTCAGTCTACTCTTCCCTGGGTGAGTAAGTTTGACAGAGTGGGGTGAGTCTGCTCTTCCCTGCGTGTGTTACATTGACAGAGTAGGATAAGTCTGCATTATCATGGGTGTGTTACATTGACCGAATGGGGTCAGGCTGCTCTTCCCTGGGAGTGTTACATTGACAGAGTGGGATCAGTCTGCTCTTCCCTGGGGTTGTTACATTGACAGAGTGGGGTCAGTGTCCTCTTCCCTGGGTGTTTTACATTGACAGAGTGGGATCAGTCTGCTCTTCCCTAGGTGTGTCACATTGACAGATTGGAGTCAGTCTTCTCTTCCCTGGGAGTGTGTTAAATTGACAGAGTGGGATCAGTCTGATCTTCCCTGGGTGTGTTACATTGACAGAGTGGGGTCAGTCTGCTCTTCCCTGGGTGTGTTACATTGACAGAGTGGGGTCAGTCTGCTCTTCACTGGGTGTGTTACATTGACAGAGTGGGGTCAGCCTGCTCTTCCCTGGGTGTGTTATCTTGACAGAGTGAGTTCACTCTGCTCTTCCCTGGGTGTGTTACATTGACAGAGTGTGGTCAGTCTGCTCTTAACTGAGTGGGTTACATTGACAGAGTGGGGTCAGTCTGCTCTTCCCTGGGTGAGTTACATTGACAGAGTGGGGTCAGTCTGCTCTTCCCTTGCTGTCTTACATTGACAGAGTGGGGTCAGTCTGCTCTTCCCTGGGTGTATTACATTGAGAGCGTGGTGTCAGTCTGCTCTTCGCTGGATGTGTTACATTGACAGAGTGGGATCAGTCTGCTCTTCTCTGGGTGTTTTACTTTGACAGAGTGGGGTCAGTCTGCTCTTCCCTGGGTGTGTTACATTGACAGAGTGAGGTCATTCTGCGATTCCCTCGATTGGTTACATTAACACAGTGGGGTCAGTCTGCTCTTCCCTGGGTGAGTAAGATTGACAGAGTGGGGTGAGTCTGCTCTTCCCTGCGTGTGTTACATTGACAGAGTAGGATAAGTCTGCATTTCCATGGGTGTGTTACATTGACCGAATGGGGTCAGTCTGCTCTTCCCTGGGAGTGTTACATTGACAGAGTGGGATCAGTCTGCTCTTCCCTGGGTGGGTTACATTGACAGAGTGGGGTCAGTCTGCAATTCTCTGGGGTTGTTACATTGACAGAGTGGGGTCAGTGTCCTCTTCCCTGGGTGTTTTACATTGACAGATTGAGGTCAGTCTGCAATTCCCTGGGTGTGTTACAGTCACAGAGTGGGGGCAACTGCTCTTCCTTTGGTGGGTTACATTGACAGGGTGGAGTCAGTCTTCTCTTCCCTGGGTGTGTTACATTGACAGAGCGGGGTCAGTCTGCTCTTCCCTGGGAGTGTGACATTGACAGAGCGGGCTCAATCTGATCTCCCCTGGGTGTGTTACATTGACAGAGTGAGGTCATTCTGCGATTCCCTGGATGGATTACATTAACAGAGTAGCGTCAGTCTGCTCTTCCCTGGGTGTGTTAGATTGACAGAGTGGGGTCAGTCTGCTCTTCCCTGCGTGACTCACATTGACAGAGTTGGGTCAATCTGCTCTTCCCTGGGTGGGTTACATTGACAGAGTGTGGTCAGTCTGCTCTTCCCTGGTTGGGTTACGTTAACAGAGTTGGGTCAGTCTGCTCTTCGCTGGGTGGGTTACATTGACAGAGTGGGGTCATTCTGAAATTCCCTGGGTGTGTTACATTGACAGAGCGGGGTCAGTCTGATCTCCCCTGGGTGTATTACATTGACAGAGTGGGGTCAGTCTGCTCTTGCCTGGGTTTGTTACATTGACAGAGTGGGGACAGTCTGCTATTCGCTGGGTGTGTTACATTGACTGAGCGGGGTCAGTCTGATCTCCCCTGGGTGTGTTACATTGACAGAGTGGGGTCAGTCTGCACTTCCCTTGCTGTCTTACATTGACAGAGTGGGGTCAGTCTGCTCTTCCCTGGGTGTATTACATTGAGAGCGTGGTGTCAGTCTGCTCTTCCCTGGATGTGTTACATTGACAGAGTGGGATCAGTCTGCTCTTCTCTGGGTGTTTTACTTTGACAGAGTGGGGTCAGTCTGCTCTTCCCTGTGTGTTGCATTGACAGAGTGAGGTCATTCTGCGATTCCCTCGATTGGTTGCATTAACACAGTGGGGTCAGTCTACTCTTCCCTGGGTGAGTAAGATTGACAGAGTGGGGTGAGTCTGCTCTTCCCTGCGTGTGTTACATTGACAGAGTAGGATAAGTCTGCATTATCATGGGTGTGTTACATTGACCGAATGGGGTCAGGCTGCTCTTCCCTGGGAGTGTTACATTGACAGAGTGGGATCAGTCTGCTCTTCCCTGGGTGGGTTACATTGACAGAGTGGGATCAGTCTGCAATTCTCTGGGGTTGTTACATTGACAGAGTGGGGTCAGTGTCCTCTTCCCTGGGTGTTTTACATTGACAGAGTGGGATCAGTCTGCTCTTCCCTAGGTGTGTCACATTGACAGATTGGAGTCAGTCTTCTCTTCCCTGGGAGTGTGTTAAATTGACAGAGTGGGATCAGTCTGATCTTCCCTGGGTGTGTTACATTGACAGAGTGGGGTCAGTCTGCTCTTCCCTGGGTGTGTTACATTGACAGAGTGGGGTCAGTCTGCTCTTCACTGGGTGTGTAACATTGACAGAGTGGCGTCAGCCTGCTCTTCCCTGGGTGTGTTATCTTGACAGAGTGAGTTCACTCTGCTCTTCCCTGGGTGTGTTACATTGACAGAGTGTGGTCAGTCTGCTCTTAACTGAGTGGGTTACATTGACAGAGTGGGGTCAGTCTGCTCTTCCCTGGGTGAGTTACATTGACAGAGTGGGGTCAGTCTGCTCTTCCCTTGCTGTCTTACATTGACAGAGTGGGGTCAGTCTGCTCTTCCCTGGGTGTATTACATTGAGAGCGTGGTGTCAGTCTGCTCTTCGCTGGATTTGTTACATTGACAGAGTGGGATCAGTCTGCTCTTCTCTGGGTGTTTTACTTTGACAGAGTGGGGTCAGTCTGCTCTTCCCTGGGTGTGTTACATTGACAGAGTGAGGTCATTCTGCGATTCCCTCGATTGGTTACATTAACACAGTGGGGTCAGTCTGCTCTTCCCTGGGTGAGTAAGATTGACAGAGTGGGGTGAGTCTGCTCTTCCCTGCGTGTGTTACATTGACAGAGTAGGATAAGTCTGCATTTCCATGGGTGTGTTACATTGACCGAATGGGGTCAGTCTGCTCTTCCCTGGGAGTGTTACATTGACAGAGTGGGATCAGTCTGCTCTTCCCTGGGTGGGTTACATTGACAGAGTGGGGTCAGTCTGCAATTCTCTGGGGTTGTTACATTGACAGAGTGGGGTCAGTGTCCTCTTCCCTGGGTGTTTTACATTGACAGAGTGGGATCAGTCTGCTCTTCCCTAGGTGTGTCACATTGACAGATTGGAGTCAGTCTTCTCTTCCCTGGGAGTGTGTTAAATTGACAGAGTGGGATCAGTCTGATTATCCCTGGGTGTGTTACATTGACAGAGTGGGGTAAGTCTGCTCTTCCCTAGGTGTGTTACATTGACAGAGTGGGGTCAGTCTGCTCTTCACTGGGTGTGTTACATTGACAGAGTGGGGTCAGTCTGCTCTTCCCTGGGTGTGTTACATTGACAGAGTGGGGTCAGTCTGCTCTTCCCTGGGTGTGTTATCTTGACAGAGTGAGTTCACTCTGCTCTTCCCTGGGTGTGTTACATTGACAGAATGTGGTCAGTCTGCTCTTAACTGAGTGGGTTACATTGACAGAGTGGGGTCAGTCTGCTCTTCCCTGGGTGAGTTGCATTGACAGAGTGTGTTCATTCTGCACTTCCCTGTTTGGGTTACTTTAACAGAGTTGGGTCAGTCTGCTCTTCGCTGGGTGTGTTACATTGACAGAGTGGGGTCAGTCTGCTCTTCCCTGGGTGTGTTACATTGACACAGTGGGGTCAGTCTGCTCTTCCCTGGGTGGGTTACATTGACAGAGTGGGGTCAGTCTCCTCTTCCCTGGGTGTGTTATATTGACAGAGTGGGGTCAGTCTGCTCTTCCCTGGGTGTGTTACATTGACAGAGTGGGGTCAGTCCGCTCTTCCCTGGGTGAGATACATTGACAGAGTGGGGTCAGTCTGCTCTTCCCTGGGTGTGTTATATTGACAGAATGGGGTCAGTCTGCTCTTCCCTGGGTGTGTTACATTAACACAGTGGGGTCAGTCTGCTCTTCCCTAGGTGTGTTAGATTGACAGAATGGGGTCAGTCTGCTCTTATCTGGGTTTGTTACATTGACAGAGTGGGGTCACTCTGCTCTTCCCTGCGTGTGTTACATTGACAGAGTGAGGTCAGTCTGCCATTCCCTGGGTGTGTTACATTCACAGAGTGGGGACAGTCTGCTATTCCCTGGGTGTGTTACATTGACAGAGCGGGGTCAGTCTGATCTCCCCTGGGTGTGTTACATTGACAGAGTGGCGTCAGTCTGCTCTTGCCTGGTTGTGTTACATTGAAAGAGTGGGGGCAGTCTGCTCTTCCTAGGGTGGGTTACATTGACAGAGTGGAGTCAGTCTTCTCTTCCCTGGGTGTGTTACACTGACAGAGTGAGGTCATTCTGCGATTCCCTGGATGGGTTACATTAACAGAGTGGGGTCAGTCTGTTCTTCCCTGCGTGTCTCCCATTGACAGAGTTGGGTCAGTCTGCTCTTCCCTGGGTGTGTTACATTGACTGTGTGGGGTCTGTCTGCTCTTCCCTGCGTGTGTTACATTGACAGAGTGGGGTCAGTCTGCTCTTCCCTGGGTGTGTTATATTGAAAGAGTGGGGTTTGTTTGCTCTTCACTGGGTGGGGTACATTGACAGAGTGTGGTCAGTCTGCTCTTCCCTGGTTGGGTTACGTTAACAGAGTTGGGTCAGTCTGCTCTTCGCTGGGTGTGTTACATTGACAGAGTGGGGTCAGTCTGCTCTTCTCCGTGTGTGTTACATTGACAGAGTGTGGTCAGTCTTCTCTTCCCTGGGTGTGTTACATTGACAGAGTGGGGTCAGTCTGCTCTTCTCTGGGTGTGTTACGTTGACAGAGTGGGGTCACTCTGCTCTTCACTGGGTGTGTTACATTGTCAGAGTGGGGTCAGTCTGCTCTTCCCTTGCTGTCTTACATTGACAGAGTGGGGTCAGTCTGCTCTTCCCTGGGTGTATTACATTGAGAGCGTGGTGTCAGTCTGCTCTTCCCTGGATGTGTTACATTGACAGAGTGGGATCAGTCTGCTCTTCTCTGGGTGTTTTACTTTGACAGAGTGGGGTCAGTCTGCTCTTCCCTGGGTGTGTTACATTGACAGAGTGAGGTCATTCTGCGATTCCCTCGATTGGTTACATTAACACAGTGGGGTCAGTCTGCTCTTCCCTGGGTGAGTAAGATTGACAGAGTGGGGTGAGTCTGCTCTTCCCTGCGTGTGTTACATTGACAGAGAAGGATAAGTCGGCATTTCCATGGGTGTGTTACATTGACCGAATGGGGTCAGTCTGCTCTTCCCTGGGAGTGTTACATTGACAGAGTGGGATCAGTCTGCTCTTCCCTGGGTGGGTTAAATTGACAGAGTGGGGTCAGTCTGCAATTCTCTGGGGTTGTTACATTGACAGAGTGGGGTCAGTGTCCTCTTCCCTGGGTGTTTTACATTGACAGAGTGGGATCAGTCTGCTCTTCCCTAGGTGTGTCACATTGACAGATTGGAGTCAGTCTTCTCTTCCCTGGGAGTGTGTTAAATTGACAGAGTGGGATCAGTCTGATCTTCCCTGGGTGTGTTACATTGACAGAGTGGGGTCAGTCTGCTCTTCCCTGGGTGTGTTACATTGACAGAGTGGGGTCAGTCTGCTCTTCACTGGGTGTGTTACATTGACAGAGTGGGGTCAGTCTGCTCTTCCCTGGGTGAGTTAGATTGACAGAGTGTGGTCAGTCTGCTCTTAACTGAGTGGGTTACATTGACAGAGTGGGGTCAGTCTGCTCTTCCCTGGTGACTTACATTGACAGTTTGAGTTCATTCTGCACTTCCCTGGTTGGGTTACGTTAACAGAGCTGGGTCAGTCTGCTCTTCGCTGGGTGTGTTACGTTGACAGAGTGGTGTCAGTCTGCTCTTCCCTCAGTGTGTTACATTGACAGAGTGGGGTCAGTCTGCTCTTCCCTGGGTGTGTTACATTGACAGAGTGGGGTCAGTCTGCTCCTTCCTGAGTGTGTTACATTGAAAGATTGGGGTCAGTCTGCACATCCCTGGATGTGTTACATTGAGAGAGTGGGGTGAGGCTGCTCTTCCCTGGGTGTGTTACATTAACACAGTGGGGTCAGTTTGCTGTTCCCTGGGTGTGTTAGATTGACAGAATGTGGTCAGTCTGCTCTTCCCTGGGTGTGTTATATTGATAGAGTGAGTTCCGTCTGATCTTTCCTGGGTGTGTTACATTGACAGAGTGTGGTCAGTCTGCTCTTAACTGAGTGGGTTACATTGACAGAGTGGGGTCAGTCTGCTCTTCCCTGGGTGAGTTACATTGACAGAGTGAGTTCATTCTGCACTTCCCTGGTTGGGTTACGTTAACAGAGTTGGGTCAGTCTGCTCTTCGCTGGGTGTGTTACATTAACACAGTGGGGTCAGTCTGCTCTTCCCTGGGTGTGATGGATTGACAGAACGGGGTCAGTCTGCTCTTCTCGGGGTGTGTTACATTGACAGAGTGGGGTCACTCTGCTCTTCCCTGCGTGTGTTACATTGACAGAGTGAGGTCAGTCTGCGATTCCCTGGATGGGTTACATTAACAGAGTGGGGTCAGTCTGCTCTTCCCTGCGTGTCTCCCATTGACAGAGTTGGGTCAGTCTGCTCTTCCCTGGGTGTGTTACATTGACTGAGTGGGGTCTGTCTGCTCTTCCCTGCGTGTGTTACATTGACAGAGTGGGGTCAGTCTGCTCTTCCCTGGGTGTGTTATATTGAAAGAGAGGGGTTTGTTTGCTCTTCACTGGGTGGGGTACATTGACAGAGTGTGGTCAGTCTGCTCTTCCCTGGTTGGGTTACGTTAACAGAGTTGGGTCAGTCTGCTCTTCGCTGGGTGTGTTACATTAACAGAGTGGGGTCAGTCTGCTCTTCTCCGTGTGTGTTTCATTGACAAAGTGTGGTCAGTCTTCTCTTCCCTGGGTGTGTTACATTGACAGAGTGGGGTCAGTCTGCTCTTCCCTGGGTGTGTTACATTGAGAGAGTGGTGTCAGTCTGCTCTTCCCTGGATGTGTTACATTGACAGAGTTGAATCAGTCTGCTCTTCTCTGGGTGTATTACTTTGACAGAGTTGGGTCAGTCTGCTCTTCTCTGGGTGTATTACTTTGACAGAGTGGGGTCAGTCTGCTCTTCGCTGGGTGTGTTACATTGACAGATTGGGGTCAGTCTGCTCTTCCCTGGGTGGGTTACATTGACAGAGTGGGGTCAGTCTGCTCTTCCGTGGGTGTGTTACATTGACAGAGTGGGGTCAGTCTGCTCTTCCCTGGGTGTGTTACATTGACAGAGTGGGGTCAGTCTGCTCTTCTTTGGGTGTGATACATTGACAGAGTCGGGTCAGTCTGCTCTTCCCTGGGTGTGTTACATTGACAGAGTGGGGTCAGTCTGCTCTTCCCTGGGTGTGTTACATTGACACAGTGGGGTCAGTCTGCTCTTCCCTGGGTGTTTTACATTGACAGAGTGGGGTCAGTCTGCTCTTCCTTGGGTGTGTTACATTAACAGAGTGGGATCAGTCTTCTCTTCCCTGGGTGTGTTACATTGACAGAGTGGGGTCAGTCTGCTCTTCCCTGGGTGTGTTACATTGACAGAGTGGGATCAGTCTGCACTTCCCTGGGTGTGACACATTGACAGAGTGGAGTCAGTCTGCTCTTCCCTGGGGGTGTGTTACATTGACAGTGTGGGGTCAGTCTGATCTTCCCTGGGTGTGTTACATTGAAAGAGTTGGGTCAGTCTGCTCTTCCCTGGGTGTGTTACATTGACAGAGTGGGATCAGTCTGCACTTCCCTGGGTGTGTCACATTGACAGAGTGGGGTCAGTCTGCAAATCCCTGGGTGTGTTACATTGACAGAGTGGGATCAGTCTGCTCTTCCCTGGGTGTGTTACATTGACAGAGCGGGGTCAGTCTGATCTCCCCTGGGTGCGTTACATTGACAGAGTGGGGTCAGTCTGCTCTTGCCTGGGTGTGTTACATTGACAGAGTCGGGGCAGTCTGCTCTTCCTAGGGTGGGTTACATTGACAGAGTGGAGTCAGTCTACTCTTCCCTGGGTGTGTTACATTGACAGAGCGGGCTCAATCTGATCTCCCCTGGGTGTGTTACATTGACAGAGTGAGGTCATTCTGCGATTCCCTGGATGGGTTACATTAACAGAGTAGCGTCAGTCTGCTCTTCCCTGGGTGTGTTAGATTGACAGAGTGGGGTCAGTCTGCTCTTCCCTGCGTGACTCACATTGACAGAGTTGGGTCAATCTGCTCTCCCTGGGTGGGTTACATTGACAGAGTGTGGTCAGTCTGCTCTTCCCTGGTTGGGTTACGTTGACAGAGTTGGGTCAGTCTGCTCTTCGCTGGGTGGGTTACATTGACAGAGTGGGGTCAGTCTGAAATTCCCTGGGTGTGTTACATTCACAGAGTGGGGACAGTCTGCTATTCCCTGGGTGTGTTACATTGACAGAGCGGGGTCAGTCTGATCTCCCCTGGGTGTATTATCTTGACAGAGTGAGTTCACTCTGCTCTTCCCTGGGTGTGTTACATTGACAGAGTGGGGTCAGTCTGCTCTTCCCTGGGTGTGTTATCTTGACAGAGTGAGTTCACTCTGCTCTTCCCTGGGTGTGTTACATTGACAGAGAGGGGTCAGTCTGCTCTTCCCTGAGAGTGTTACATTGAAAGATTGGGGTCAGTCTGCACATCCCTGGATGTGTTACATTGAGAGAGTGGGGTCAGTCTGGTCTTCCCTGAATGTGTTACATTGACACAGTGGGGTCAGTCTGCTCTTCTCTGGGTGTGTTACTTTGACAGAGTAGGGTGAGTCTGCTCTTCCCTGGGTGTGTTATATTGACAGAGTGGGGTCAGTCTGCACATCCTTGGATGTGTTACATTGAGAGAGTGGGGTCAGTCTGCTCTTCCCTGGATGTGTGACATTGACAGAGTGGGATCAGTCTGCTCTTCTCTGGGTGTTTTACTTTGACAGAGTGGGGTCAGTCTGCTCTTCCCTGGGTGTGTTACATTGACAGAGTGAGGTCATTCTGCGATTCCCTGCATGTGTTACATTGACACAGTGGGGTCAGTCTGCTCTTCTCTCGGTGAGTTAGATTGACAGAGTGTGGTCAGTCTGCTCTTCCCTGGGTGTGTTATATTGATAGAGTGGGGTCAGTCTGCAATTCCCTGGGTGTTTTACATTGACAGAGTGGTGTCAGTCTGCAATTCCCTGGGCGTTTTACATTGACAGAGTGGGGTCAGTCTGCTCTCCCCTGGGTCTGTTGCATTGACAGAGAGGGGTCAGTCTTCTCTTCCCTGGGTGTGTTACATTGACAGAGTGGGATCAGTCTGCTCTACCCTGGGTGAGTTACATTGACAGAGTGGGGTCAGTCTGCTCTTCTCTGGGTGTGTTACATTGACAGAGTGGGGTCACTCTCCTCTTCCCTGGGTGTGTTACATTGACAGAGTGAGGTCAGTCTGCAATTCCCTGGGTGTGTTACATTCACAGAGTCGGGTCAGTCTGCTCTTCCCTGGGTGTGTTACATTGACACAGTGGGGTCAGTCTGCAATTCCCGGGGTTTGTTACATTGACAGAGTGGGATCAGTCTGCTCTTCCCTGGGTGTGTTACATTGACAGAGTGGGGTCTGTCTGCTCTTCCCTGGGTGTGTTACATTGACAGAGTGGGGTCACTCTGCTCTTCCCTGGGTGTGTTACATTGACAGATTGAGGTCAGTCTGCAATTCCCTGGGTGTGTTACAGTCACAGAGTGGGGGCAACTGCTCTTCCTTTGGTGGGTTACATTGACAGGGTGGAGTCAGTCTTCTCTTCCCTGGGTGTGTTACATTGACAGAGCGGGGTCAGTCTGCTCTTCCCTGGGAGTGTGACATTGACAGAGCGGGCTCAATCTGATCTCCCCTGGGTGTGTTACATTGAGAGAGTGAGGTCATTCTGCGATTCCCTGGATGGATTACATTAACAGAGGAGCGTCAGTCTGCTCTTCCCTGGGTGTGTTAGATTGACAGAGTGGGGTCAGTCTGCTCTTCCCTGCGTGACTCACATTGACAGAGTTGGGTCAATCTGCTCTTCCCTGGGTGGGTTACATTGACAGAGTGTGGTCAGTCTGCTCTTCCCTGGTTGGGTTACGTTAACAGAGTTGGGTCAGTCTGCTCTTCGCTGGGTGGGTTACATTGACAGAGTGGGGTCAGTCTGAAATTCCCTGGGTGTGTTACATTGACAGAGCGGGGTCAGTCTGATCTCCCCTGGGTGTATTACATTGACAGAGTGGGGTCAGTCTGCTCTTGCCTGGGTTTGTTACATTGACAGAGTGGGGACAGTCTGCTATTCCCTGGGTGTGTTACATTGACTGAGCGGGGTCAGTCTGATCTCCCCTGGGTGTGTTACATTGACAGAGTGGGGTCAGTCTGCACTTCCCTTGCTGTCTTACATTGACAGAGTGGGGTCAGTCTGCTCTTCCCTGGGTGTATTATTTTGAGAGCGTGGTGTCAGTCTGCTCTTCCCTGGATGTGTTACATTGACAGAGTGGGATCAGTCTGCTCTTCTCTGGGTGTTTTACTTTGACAGAGTGGGGTCAGTCTGCTCTTCCCTGTGTGTTGCATTGACAGAGTGAGGTCATTCTGCGATTCCCTCGATTGGTTGCATTAACACAGTGGGGTCAGTCTACTCTTCCCTGGGTGAGTAAGTTTGACAGAGTGGGGTGAGTCTGCTCTTCCCTGCGTGTGTTACATTGACAGAGTAGGATAAGTCTGCATTATCATGGGTGTGTTACATTGACCGAATGGGGTCAGGCTGCTCTTCCCTGGGAGTGTTACATTGACAGAGTGGGATCAGTCTGCTCTTCCCTGGGGTTGTTACATTGACAGAGTGGGGTCAGTGTCCTCTTCCCTGGGTGTTTTACATTGACAGAGTGGGATCAGTCTGCTCTTCCCTAGGTGTGTCACATTGACAGATTGGAGTCAGTCTTCTCTTCCCTGGGAGTGTGTTAAATTGACAGAGTGGGATCAGTCTGATCTTCCCTGGGTGTGTTACATTGACAGAGTGGGGTCAGTCTGCTCTTCCCTGGGTGTGTTACATTGACAGAGTGGGGTCAGTCTGCTCTTCACTGGGTGTGTTACATTGACAGAGTGGGGTCAGCCTGCTCTTCCCTGGGTGTGTTATCTTGACAGAGTGAGTTCACTCTGCTCTTCCCTGGGTGTGTTACATTGACAGAGTGTGGTCAGTCTGCTCTTAACTGAGTGGGTTACATTGACAGAGTGGGGTCAGTCTGCTCTTCCCTGGGTGAGTTACATTGACAGAGTGGGGTCAGTCTGCTCTTCCCTTGCTGTCTTACATTGACAGAGTGGGGTCAGTCTGCTCTTCCCTGGGTGTATTACATTGAGAGCGTGGTGTCAGTCTGCTCTTCGCTGGATGTGTTACATTGACAGAGTGGGATCAGTCTGCTCTTCTCTGGGTGTTTTACTTTGACAGAGTGGGGTCAGTCTGCTCTTCCCTGGGTGTGTTACATTGACAGAGTGAGGTCATTCTGCGATTCCCTCGATTGGTTACATTAACACAGTGGGGTCAGTCTGCTCTTCCCTGGGTGAGTAAGATTGACAGAGTGGGGTGAGTCTGCTCTTCCCTGCGTGTGTTACATTGACAGAGTAGGATAAGTCTGCATTTCCATGGGTGTGTTACATTGACCGAATGGGGTCAGTCTGCTCTTCCCTGGGAGTGTTACATTGACAGAGTGGGATCAGTCTGCTCTTCCCTGGGTGGGTTACATTGACAGAGTGGGGTCAGTCTGCAATTCTCTGGGGTTGTTACATTGACAGAGTGGGGTCAGTGTCCTCTTCCCTGGGTGTTTTACATTGACAGATTGAGGTCAGTCTGCAATTCCCTGGGTGTGTTACAGTCACAGAGTGGGGGCAACTGCTCTTCCTTTGGTGGGTTACATTGACAGGGTGGAGTCAGTCTTCTCTTCCCTGGGTGTGTTACATTGACAGAGCGGGGTCAGTCTGCTCTTCCCTGGGAGTGTGACATTGACAGAGCGGGCTCAATCTGATCTCCCCTGGGTGTGTTACATTGACAGAGTGAGGTCATTCTGCGATTCCCTGGATGGATTACATTAACAGAGTAGCGTCAGTCTGCTCTTCCCTGGGTGTGTTAGATTGACAGAGTGGGGTCAGTCTGCTCTTCCCTGCGTGACTCACATTGACAGAGTTGGGTCAATCTGCTCTTCCCTGGGTGGGTTACATTGACAGAGTGTGGTCAGTCTGCTCTTCCCTGGTTGGGTTACGTTAACAGAGTTGGGTCAGTCTGCTCTTCGCTGGGTGGGTTACATTGACAGAGTGGGGTCAGTCTGAAATTCCCTGGGTGTGTTACATTGACAGAGCGGGGTCAGTCTGATCTCCCCTGGGTGTATTACATTGACAGAGTGGGGTCAGTCTGCTCTTGCCTGGGTTTGTTACATTGACAGAGTGGGGACAGTCTGCTATTCCCTGGGTGTGTTACATTGACTGAGCGGGGTCAGTCTGATCTCCCCTGGGTGTGTTACATTGACAGAGTGGGGTCAGTCTGCACTTCCCTTGCTGTCTTACATTGACAGAGTGGGGTCAGTCTGCTCTTCCCTGGGTGTATTACATTGAGAGCGTGGTGTCAGTCTGCTCTTCCCTGGATGTGTTACATTGACAGAGTGGGATCAGTCTGCTCTTCTCTGGGTGTTTTACTTTGACAGAGTGGGGTCAGTCTGCTCTTCCCTGTGTGTTGCATTGACAGAGTGAGGTCATTCTGCGATTCCCTCGATTGGTTGCATTAACACAGTGGGGTCAGTCTACTCTTCCCTGGGTGAGTAAGATTGACAGAGTGGGGTGAGTCTGCTCTTCCCTGCGTGTGTTACATTGACAGAGTAGGATAAGTCTGCATTATCATGGGTGTGTTACATTGACCGAATGGGGTCAGGCTGCTCTTCCCTGGGTGTGTTACATTGACAGAGTGGGATCAGTCTGCTCTTCCCTGGGTGGGTTACATTGACAGAGTGGGGTCAGTCTGCAATTCTCTGGGGTTGTTACATTGACAGAGTGGGGTCAGTGTCCTCTTCCCTGGGTGTTTTACATTGACAGAGTGGGATCAGTCTGCTCTTCCCTAGGTGTGTCACATTGACAGATTGGAGTCAGTCTTCTCTTCCCTGGGAGTGTGTTAAATTGACAGAGTGGGATCAGTCTGATCTTCCCTGGGTGTGTTACATTGACAGAGTGGGGTCAGTCTGCTCTTCCCTGGGTGTGTTACATTGACAGAGTGGGGTCAGTCTGCTCTTCACTGGGTGTGTTACATTGACAGAGTGGGGTCAGCCTGCTCTTCCCTGGGTGTGTTATCTTGACAGAGTGGGGTCAGTCTGATCTCCCCTGGGTGCGTTACATTGACAGAGTGGGGTCAGTCTGCTCTTGCCTGGGTGTGTTACATTGACAGAGTCGGGGCAGTCTGCTCTTCCTAGGGTGGGTTACATTGACAGAGTGGAGTCAGTCTACTCTTCCCTGGGTGTGTTACATTGACAGAGCGGGCTCAATCTGATCTCCCCTGGGTGTGTTACATTGACAGAGTGAGGTCATTCTGCGATTCCCTGGATGGGTTACATTAACAGAGTAGCGTCAGTCTGCTCTTCCCTGGGTGTGTTAGATTGACAGAGTGGGGTCAGTCTGCTCTTCCCTGCGTGACTCACATTGACAGAGTTGGGTCAATCTGCTCTCCCTGGGTGGGTTACATTGACAGAGTGTGGTCAGTCTGCTCTTCCCTGGTTGGGTTACGTTGACAGAGTTGGGTCAGTCTGCTCTTCGCTGGGTGGGTTACATTGACAGAGTGGGGTCAGTCTGAAATTCCCTGGGTGTGTTACATTCACAGAGTGGGGACAGTCTGCTATTCCCTGGGTGTGTTACATTGACAGAGCGGGGTCAGTCTGATCTCCCCTGGGTGTATTATCTTGACAGAGTGAGTTCACTCTGCTCTTCCCTGGGTGTGTTACATTGACAGAGTGGGGTCAGTCTGCTCTTCCCTGGGTGTGTTATCTTGACAGAGTGAGTTCACTCTGCTCTTCCCTGGGTGTGTTACATTGACAGAGAGGGGTCAGTCTGCTCTTCCCTGAGAGTGTTACATTGAAAGATTGGGGTCAGTCTGCACATCCCTGGATGTGTTACATTGAGAGAGTGGGGTCAGTCTGGTCTTCCCTGAATGTGTTACATTGACACAGTGGGGTCAGTCTGCTCTTCTCTGGGTGTGTTACTTTGACAGAGTAGGGTGAGTCTGCTCTTCCCTGGGTGTGTTATATTGACAGAGTGGGGTCAGTCTGCACATCCTTGGATGTGTTACATTGAGAGAGTGGGGTCAGTCTGCTCTTCCCTGGATGTGTGACATTGACAGAGTGGGATCAGTCTGCTCTTCTCTGGGTGTTTTACTTTGACAGAGTGGGGTCAGTCTGCTCTTCCCTGGGTGTGTTACATTGACAGAGTGAGGTCATTCTGCGATTCCCTGCATGTGTTACATTGACACAGTGGGGTCAGTCTGCTCTTCTCTCGGTGAGTTAGATTGACAGAGTGTGGTCAGTCTGCTCTTCCCTGGGTGTGTTATATTGATAGAGTGGGGTCAGTCTGCAATTCCCTGGGTGTTTTACATTGACAGAGTGGTGTCAGTCTGCAATTCCCTGGGCGTTTTACATTGACAGAGTGGGGTCAGTCTGCTCTCCCCTGGGTCTGTTGCATTGACAGAGAGGGGTCAGTCTTCTCTTCCCTGGGTGTGTTACATTGACAGAGTGGGATCAGTCTGCTCTACCCTGGGTGAGTTACATTGACAGAGTGGGGTCAGTCTGCTCTTCTCTGGGTGTGTTACATTGACAGAGTGGGGTCACTCTCCTCTTCCCTGGGTGTGTTACATTGACAGAGTGAGGTCAGTCTGCAATTCCCTGGGTGTGTTACATTCACAGAGTCGGGTCAGTCTGCTCTTCCCTGGGTGTGTTACATTGACACAGTGGGGTCAGTCTGCAATTCCCGGGGTTTGTTACATTGACAGAGTGGGATCAGTCTGCTCTTCCCTGGGTGTGTTACATTGACAGAGTGGGGTCTGTCTGCTCTTCCCTGGGTGTGTTACATTGACAGAGTGGGGTCACTCTGCTCTTCCCTGGGTGTGTTACATTGACAGATTGAGGTCAGTCTGCAATTCCCTGGGTGTGTTACAGTCACAGAGTGGGGGCAACTGCTCTTCCTTTGGTGGGTTACATTGACAGGGTGGAGTCAGTCTTCTCTTCCCTGGGTGTGTTACATTGACAGAGCGGGGTCAGTCTGCTCTTCCCTGGGAGTGTGACATTGACAGAGCGGGCTCAATCTGATCTCCCCTGGGTGTGTTACATTGACAGAGTGAGGTCATTCTGCGATTCCCTGGATGGATTACATTAACAGAGTAGCGTCAGTCTGCTCTTCCCTGGGTGTGTTAGATTGACAGAGTGGGGTCAGTCTGCTCTTCCCTGCGTGACTCACATTGACAGAGTTGGGTCAATCTGCTCTTCCCTGGGTGGGTTACATTGACAGAGTGTGGTCAGTCTGCTCTTCCCTGGTTGGGTTACGTTAACAGAGTTGGGTCAGTCTGCTCTTCGCTGGGTGGGTTACATTGACAGAGTGGGGTCAGTCTGAAATTCCCTGGGTGTGTTACATTGACAGAGCGGGGTCAGTCTGATCTCCCCTGGGTGTATTACATTGACAGAGTGGGGTCAGTCTGCTCTTGCCTGGGTTTGTTACATTGACAGAGTGGGGACAGTCTGCTATTCCCTGGGTGTGTTACATTGACTGAGCGGGGTCAGTCTGATCTCCCCTGGGTGTGTTACATTGACAGAGTGGGGTCAGTCTGCACTTCCCTTGCTGTCTTACATTGACAGAGTGGGGTCAGTCTGCTCTTCCCTGGGTGTATTATTTTGAGAGCGTGGTGTCAGTCTGCTCTTCCCTGGATGTGTTACATTGACAGAGTGGGATCAGTCTGCTCTTCTCTGGGTGTTTTACTTTGACAGAGTGGGGTCAGTCTGCTCTTCCCTGTGTGTTGCATTGACAGAGTGAGGTCATTCTGCGATTCCCTCGATTGGTTGCATTAACACAGTGGGGTCAGTCTACTCTTCCCTGGGTGAGTAAGTTTGACAGAGTGGGGTGAGTCTGCTCTTCCCTGCGTGTGTTACATTGACAGAGTAGGATAAGTCTGCATTATCATGGGTGTGTTACATTGACCGAATGGGGTCAGGCTGCTCTTCCCTGGGAGTGTTACATTGACAGAGTGGGATCAGTCTGCTCTTCCCTGGGGTTGTTACATTGACAGAGTGGGGTCAGTGTCCTCTTCCCTGGGTGTTTTACATTGACAGAGTGGGATCAGTCTGCTCTTCCCTAGGTGTGTCACATTGACAGATTGGAGTCAGTCTTCTCTTCCCTGGGAGTGTGTTAAATTGACAGAGTGGGATCAGTCTGATCTTCCCTGGGTGTGTTACATTGACAGAGTGGGGTCAGTCTGCTCTTCCCTGGGTGTGTTACATTGACAGAGTGGGGTCAGTCTGCTCTTCACTGGGTGTGTTACATTGACAGAGTGGGGTCAGCCTGCTCTTCCCTGGGTGTGTTATCTTGACAGAGTGAGTTCACTCTGCTCTTCCCTGGGTGTGTTACATTGACAGAGTGTGGTCAGTCTGCTCTTAACTGAGTGGGTTACATTGACAGAGTGGGGTCAGTCTGCTCTTCCCTGGGTGAGTTACATTGACAGAGTGGGGTCAGTCTGCTCTTCCCTTGCTGTCTTACATTGACAGAGTGGGGTCAGTCTGCTCTTCCCTGGGTGTATTACATTGAGAGCGTGGTGTCAGTCTGCTCTTCGCTGGATGTGTTACATTGACAGAGTGGGATCAGTCTGCTCTTCTCTGGGTGTTTTACTTTGACAGAGTGGGGTCAGTCTGCTCTTCCCTGGGTGTGTTACATTGACAGAGTGAGGTCATTCTGCGATTCCCTCGATTGGTTACATTAACACAGTGGGGTCAGTCTGCTCTTCCCTGGGTGAGTAAGATTGACAGAGTGGGGTGAGTCTGCTCTTCCCTGCGTGTGTTACATTGACAGAGTAGGATAAGTCTGCATTTCCATGGGTGTGTTACATTGACCGAATGGGGTCAGTCTGCTCTTCCCTGGGAGTGTTACATTGACAGAGTGGGATCAGTCTGCTCTTCCCTGGGTGGGTTACATTGACAGAGTGGGGTCAGTCTGCAATTCTCTGGGGTTGTTACATTGACAGAGTGGGGTCAGTGTCCTCTTCCCTGGGTGTTTTACATTGACAGATTGAGGTCAGTCTGCAATTCCCTGGGTGTGTTACAGTCACAGAGTGGGGGCAACTGCTCTTCCTTTGGTGGGTTACATTGACAGGGTGGAGTCAGTCTTCTCTTCCCTGGGTGTGTTACATTGACAGAGCGGGGTCAGTCTGCTCTTCCCTGGGAGTGTGACATTGACAGAGCGGGCTCAATCTGATCTCCCCTGGGTGTGTTACATTGACAGAGTGAGGTCATTCTGCGATTCCCTGGATGGATTACATTAACAGAGTAGCGTCAGTCTGCTCTTCCCTGGGTGTGTTAGATTGACAGAGTGGGGTCAGTCTGCTCTTCCCTGCGTGACTCACATTGACAGAGTTGGGTCAATCTGCTCTTCCCTGGGTGGGTTACATTGACAGAGTGTGGTCAGTCTGCTCTTCCCTGGTTGGGTTACGTTAACAGAGTTGGGTCAGTCTGCTCTTCGCTGGGTGGGTTACATTGACAGAGTGGGGTCAGTCTGAAATTCCCTGGGTGTGTTACATTGACAGAGCGGGGTCAGTCTGATCTCCCCTGGGTGTATTACATTGACAGAGTGGGGTCAGTCTGCTCTTGCCTGGGTTTGTTACATTGACAGAGTGGGGACAGTCTGCTATTCCCTGGGTGTGTTACATTGACTGAGCGGGGTCAGTCTGATCTCCCCTGGGTGTGTTACATTGACAGAGTGGGGTCAGTCTGCACTTCCCTTGCTGTCTTACATTGACAGAGTGGGGTCAGTCTGCTCTTCCCTGGGTGTATTACATTGAGAGCGTGGTGTCAGTCTGCTCTTCCCTGGATGTGTTACATTGACAGAGTGGGATCAGTCTGCTCTTCTCTGGGTGTTTTACTTTGACAGAGTGGGGTCAGTCTGCTCTTCCCTGTGTGTTGCATTGACAGAGTGAGGTCATTCTGCGATTCCCTCGATTGGTTGCATTAACACAGTGGGGTCAGTCTACTCTTCCCTGGGTGAGTAAGATTGACAGAGTGGGGTGAGTCTGCTCTTCCCTGCGTGTGTTACATTGACAGAGTAGGATAAGTCTGCATTATCATGGGTGTGTTACATTGACCGAATGGGGTCAGGCTGCTCTTCCCTGGGAGTGTTACATTGACAGAGTGGGATCAGTCTGCTCTTCCCTGGGTGGGTTACATTGACAGAGTGGGGTCAGTCTGCAATTCTCTGGGGTTGTTACATTGACAGAGTGGGGTCAGTGTCCTCTTCCCTGGGTGTTTTACATTGACAGAGTGGGATCAGTCTGCTCTTCCCTAGGTGTGTCACATTGACAGATTGGAGTCAGTCTTCTCTTCCCTGGGAGTGTGTTAAATTGACAGAGTGGGATCAGTCTGATCTTCCCTGGGTGTGTTACATTGACAGAGTGGGGTCAGTCTGCTCTTCCCTGGGTGTGTTACATTGACAGAGTGGGGTCAGTCTGCTCTTCACTGGGTGTGTAACATTGACAGAGTGGCGTCAGCCTGCTCTTCCCTGGGTGTGTTATCTTGACAGAGTGAGTTCACTCTGCTCTTCCCTGGGTGTGTTACATTGACAGAGTGTGGTCAGTCTGCTCTTAACTGAGTGGGTTACATTGACAGAGTGGGGTCAGTCTGCTCTTCCCTGGGTGAGTTACATTGACAGAGTGGGGTCAGTCTGCTCTTCCCTTGCTGTCTTACATTGACCGAGTGGGGTCAGTCTGCTCTTCCCTGGGTGTATTACATTGAGAGCGTGGTGTCAGTCTGCTCTTCGCTGGATTTGTTACATTGACAGAGTGGGATCAGTCTGCTCTTCTCTGGGTGTTTTACTTTGACAGAGTGGGGTCAGTCTGCTCTTCCCTGGGTGTGTTACATTGACAGAGTGAGGTCATTCTGCGATTCCCTCGATTGGTTACATTAACACAGTGGGGTCAGTCTGCTCTTCCCTGGGTGAGTAAGATTGACAGAGTGGGGTGAGTCTGCTCTTCCCTGCGTGTGTTACATTGACAGAGTAGGATAAGTCTGCATTTCCATGGGTGTGTTACATTGACCGAATGGGGTCAGTCTGCTCTTCCCTGGGAGTGTTACATTGACAGAGTGGGATCAGTCTGCTCTTCCCTGGGTGGGTTACATTGACAGAGTGGGGTCAGTCTGCAATTCTCTGGGGTTGTTACATTGACAGAGTGGGGTCAGTGTCCTCTTCCCTGGGTGTTTTACATTGACAGAGTGGGATCAGTCTGCTCTTCCCTAGGTGTGTCACATTGACAGATTGGAGTCAGTCTTCTCTTCCCTGGGAGTGTGTTAAATTGACAGAGTGGGATCAGTCTGATTATCCCTGGGTGTGTTACATTGACAGATTGGGGTAAGTCTGCTCTTCCCTAGGTGTGTTACATTGACAGAGTGGGGTCAGTCTGCTCTTCACTGGGTGTGTTACATTGACAGAGTGGGGTCAGTCTGCTCTTCCCTGGGTGTGTTACATTGACAGAGTGGGGTCAGTCTGCTCTTCCCTGGGTGTGTTATCTTGACAGAGTGAGTTCACTCTGCTCTTCCCTGGGTGTGTTACATTGACAGAATGTGGTCAGTCTGCTCTTAACTGAGTGGGTTACATTGACAGAGTGGGGTCAGTCTGCTCTTCCCTGGGTGAGTTACATTGACAGAGTGTGTTCATTCTGCACTTCCCTGTTTGGGTTACTTTAACAGAGTTGGGTCAGTCTGCTCTTCGCTGGGTGTGTTACATTGACAGAGTGGGGTCAGTCTGCTCTTCCCTGGGTGTGTTACATTGACAGAGTGGTGTCAGTCTGCTCTTCCCTGGGTGGGTTACATTGACAGAGTGGGGTCAGTCTCCTCTTCCCTGGGTGTGTTATATTGACAGAGTGGGGTCAGTCTGCTCTTCCCTGGGTGTGTTACATTGACAGAGTGGGGTCAGTCCGCTCTTCCCTGGGTGAGATACATTGACAGAGTGGGGTCAGTCTGCTCTTCCCTGGGTGTGTTATATTGACAGAATGGGGTCAGTCTGCTCTT
The DNA here is from genome assembly GCF_047496795.1 of Chiloscyllium punctatum. Classification (NCBI taxonomy): domain Eukaryota; kingdom Metazoa; phylum Chordata; class Chondrichthyes; order Orectolobiformes; family Hemiscylliidae; genus Chiloscyllium; species Chiloscyllium punctatum. Next base: position 356,502 of record NW_027309929.1, read on the forward strand.
CCCTGGGTGTGTTACATTAACACAGTGGGGTCAGTCTGCTCTTCCCTAGGTGTGTTAGATTGACAGAATGGGGTCAGTCTGCTCTTATCTGGGTGTGTTACATTGACAGAGTGGGGTCACTCTGCTCTTCCCTGCGTGTGTTACATTGACAGAGTGAGGTCAGTCTGCCATTCCCTGGGTGTGTTACATTCACAGAGTGGGGACAGTCTGCTATTCCCTGGGTGTATTACATTGACAGAGCGGGGTCAGTCTGATCTCCCCTGGGTGTGTTACATTGACAGAGTGGCGTCAGTCTGCTCTTGCCTGGTTGTGTTACATTGAAAGAGTGGGGGCAGTCTGCTCTTCCTAGGGTGGGTTACATTGACAGAGTGGAGTCAGTCTTCTCTTCCCTGGGTGTGTTACACTGACAGAGTGAGGTCATTCTGCGATTCCCTGGATGGGTTACATTAACATAGTGGGGTCAGTCTGTTCTTCCCTGCGTGTCTCCCATTGACAGAGTTGGGTCAGTCTGCTCTTCCCTGGGTGTGTTACATTGACTGTGTGGGGTCTGTCTGCTCTTCCCTGCGTGTGTTACATTGACAGAGTGGGGTCAGTCTGCTCTTCCCTGGGTGTGTTATATTGAAAGAGTGGGGTTTGTTTGCTCTTCACTGGGTGGGGTACATTGACAGAGTGTGGTCAGTCTGCTCTTCCCTGGTTGGGTTACGTTAACAGAGTTGGGTCAGTCTGCTCTTCGCTGGGTGTGTTACATTGACAGAGTGGGGTCAGTCTGCTCTTCTCCGTGTGTGTTACATTGACAGAGTGTGGTCAGTCTTCTCTTCCCTGGGTGTGTTACATTGACAGAGTGGGGTCAGTCTGCTCTTCTCTGGGTGTGTTACGTTGACAGAGTGGGGTCACTCTGCTCTTCCCTGGGTGTGTTACATTGTCAGAGTGGGGTCAGTCTGCTCTTCCCTTGCTGTCTTACATTGACAGAGTGGGGTCAGTCTGCTCTTCCCTGGGTGTATTACATTGAGAGCGTGGTGTCAGTCTGCTCTTCCCTGGATGTGTTACATTGACAGAGTGGGATCAGTCTGCTCTTCTCTGGGTGTTTTACTTTGACAGAGTGGGGTCAGTCTGCTCTTCCCTGGGTGTGTTACATTGACAGAGTGAGGTCATTCTGCGATTCCCTCGATTGGTTACATTAACACAGTGGGGTCAGTCTGCTCTTCCCTGGGTGAGTAAGATTGACAGAGTGGGGTGAGTCTGCTCTTCCCTGCGTGTGTTACATTGACAGAGAAGGATAAGTCGGCATTTCCATGGGTGTGTTACATTGACCGAATGGGGTCAGTCTGCTCTTCCCTGGGAGTGTTACATTGACAGAGTGGGATCAGTCTGCTCTTCCCTGGGTGGGTTACATTGACAGAGTGGGGTCAGTCTGCAATTCTCTGGGGTTGTTACATTGACAGAGTGGGGTCAGTGTCCTCTTCCCTGGGTGTTTTACATTGACAGAGTGGGATCAGTCTGCTCTTCCCTAGGTGTGTCACATTGACAGATTGGAGTCAGTCTTCTCTTCCCTGGGAGTGTGTTAAATTGACAGAGTGGGATCAGTCTGATCTTCCCTGGGTGTGTTACATTGACAGAGTGGGGTCAGTCTGCTCTTCCCTGGGTGTGTTACATTGACAGAGTGGGGTCAGTCTGCTCTTCACTGGGTGTGTTACATTGACAGAGTGGGGTCAGTCTGCTCTTCCCTGGGTGAGTTAGATTGACAGAGTGTGGTCAGTCTGCTCTTAACTGAGTGGGTTACATTGACAGAGTGGGGTCAGTCTGCTCTTCCCTGGTGACTTACATTGACAGTTTGAGTTCATTCTGCACTTCCCTGGTTGGGTTACGTTAACAGAGCTGGGTCAGTCTGCTCTTCGCTGGGTGTGTTACGTTGACAGAGTGGTGTCAGTCTGCTCTTCCCTCAGTGTGTTACATTGACAGAGTGGGGTCAGTCTGCTCTTCCCTGGGTGTGTTACATTGACAGAGTGGGGTCAGTCTGCTCCTTCCTGAGTGTGTTACATTGAAAGATTGGGGTCAGTCTGCACATCCCTGGATGTGTTACATTGAGAGAGTGGGGTGAGGCTGCTCTTCCCTGGGTGTGTTACATTAACACAGTGGGGTCAGTTTGCTGTTCCCTGGGTGTGTTAGATTGACAGAATGTGGTCAGTCTGCTCTTCCCTGGGTGTGTTATATTGATAGAGTGAGTTCCGTCTGCTCTTTCCTGGGTGTGTTACATTGACAGAGTGTGGTCAGTCTGCTCTTCCCTGGTTGGGTTACGTTAACAGAGTTGGGTCAGTCTGCTCTTCGCTGGGTGTGTTACATTAACAGAGTGGGGTCAGTCTGCTCTTCTCCGTGTGTGTTTCATTGACAAAGTGTGGTCAGTCTTCTCTTCCCTGGGTGTGTTACATTGACAGAGTGGGGTCAGTCTGCTCTTCCCTGGGTGTGTTACATTGAGAGAGTGGTGTCAGTCTGCTCTTCCCTGGATGTGTTACATTGACAGAGTTGAATCAGTCTGCTCTTCTCTGGGTGTATTACTTTGACAGAGTTGGGTCAGTCTGCTCTTCTCTGGGTGTATTACTTTGACAGAGTGGGGTCAGTCTGCTCTTCGCTGGGTGTGTTACATTGACAGATTGGGGTCAGTCTGCTCTTCCCTGGGTGGGTTACATTGACAGAGTGGGGTCAGTCTGCTCTTCCGTGGGTGTGTTACATTGACAGAGTGGGGTCAGTCTGCTCTTCCCTGGGTGTGTTACATTGACAGAGTGGGGTCAGTCTGCTCTTCTTTGGGTGTGATACATTGACAGAGTCGGGTCAGTCTGCTCTTCCCTGGGTGTGTTACATTGACAGAGTGGGGTCAGTCTGCTCTTCCCTGGGTGTGTTACATTGACACAGTGGGGTCAGTCTGCTCTTCCCTGGGTGTTTTACATTGACAGAGTGGGGTCAGTCTGCTCTTCCCTGGGTGTGTTACATTAACAGAGTGGGATCAGTCTTCTCTTCCCTGGGTGTGTTACATTGACAGAGTGGGGTCAGTCTGCTCTTCCCTGGGTGTGTTACATTGACAGAGTGGGATCAGTCTGCACTTCCCTGGGTGTGACACATTGACAGAGTGGAGTCAGTCTGCTCTTCCCTGGGGGTGTGTTACATTGACAGTGTGGGGTCAGTCTGATCTTCCCTGGGTGTGTTACATTGAAAGAGTTGGGTCAGTCTGCTCTTCCCTGGGTGTGTTACATTGACAGAGTGGGATCAGTCTGCACTTCCCTGGGTGTGTCACATTGACAGAGTGGGGTCAGTCTGCAAATCCCTGGGTGTGTTACATTGACAGAGTGGGATCAGTCTGCTCTTCCCTGGGTGTGTTACATTGACAGAGCGGGGTCAGTCTGATCTCCCCTGGGTGCGTTACATTGACAGAGTGGGGTCAGTCTGCTCTTGCCTGGGTGTGTTACATTGACAGAGTCGGGGCAGTCTGCTCTTCCTAGGGTGGGTTACATTGACAGAGTGGAGTCAGTCTACTCTTCCCTAGGTGTGTTACATTGACAGAGCGGGCTCAATCTGATCTCCCCTGGGTGTGTTACATTGACAGAGTGAGGTCATTCTGCGATTCCCTGGATGGGTTACATTAACAGAGTAGCGTCAGTCTGCTCTTCCCTGGGTGTGTTAGATTGACAGAGTGGGGTCAGTCTGCTCTTCCCTGCGTGACTCACATTGACAGAGTTGGGTCAATCTGCTCTCCCTGGGTGGGTTACATTGACAGAGTGTGCTCAGTCTGCTCTTCCCTGGTTGGGTTACGTTGACAGAGTTGGGTCAGTCTGCTCTTCGCTGGGTGGGTTACATTGACAGAGTGGGGTCAGTCTGAAATTCCCTGGGTGTGTTACATTCACAGAGTGGGGACAGTCTGCTATTCCCTGGGTGTGTTACATTGACAGAGCGGGGTCAGTCTGATCTCCCCTGGGTGTATTATCTTGACAGAGTGAGTTCACTCTGCTCTTCCCTGGGTGTGTTACATTGACAGAGTGGGGTCAGTCTGCTCTTCCCTGGGTGTGTTATCTTGACAGAGTGAGTTCACTCTGCTCTTCCCTGGGTGTGTTACATTGACAGAGAGGGGTCAGTCTGCTCTTCCCTGAGAGTGTTACATTGAAAGATTGGGGTCAGTCTGCACATCCCTGGATGTGTTACATTGAGAGAGTGGGGTCAGTCTGGTCTTCCCTGAATGTGTTACATTGACACAGTGGGGTCAGTCTGCTCTTCTCTGGGTGTGTTACTTTGACAGAGTAGGGTGAGTCTGCTCTTCCCTGGGTGTGTTATATTGACAGAGTGGGGTCAGTCTGCACATCCTTGGATGTGTTACATTGAGAGAGTGGGGTCAGTCTGCTCTTCCCTGGATGTGTGACATTGACAGAGTGGGATCAGTCTGCTCTTCTCTGGGTGTTTTACTTTGACAGAGTGGGGTCAGTCTGCTCTTCCCTGGGTGTGTTACATTGACAGAGTGAGGTCATTCTGCGATTCCCTGCATGTGTTACATTGACACAGTGGGGTCAGTCTGCTCTTCTCTCGGTGAGTTAGATTGACAGAGTGTGGTCAGTCTGCTCTTCCCTGGGTGTGTTATATTGATAGAGTGGGGTCAGTCTGCAATTCCCTGGGTGTTTTACATTGACAGAGTGGTGTCAGTCTGCAATTCCCTGGGCGTTTTACATTGACAGAGTGGGGTCAGTCTGCTCTCCCCTGGGTCTGTTGCATTGACAGAGAGGGGTCAGTCTTCTCTTCCCTGGGTGTGTTACATTGACAGAGTGGGATCAGTCTGCTCTACCCTGGGTGAGTTACATTGACAGAGTGGGGTCAGTCTGCTCTTCTCTGGGTGTGTTACATTGACAGAGTGGGGTCACTCTCCTCTTCCCTGGGTGTGTTACATTGACAGAGTGAGGTCAGTCTGCAATTCCCTGGGTGTTTTACATTCACAGAGTCGGGTCAGTCTGCTCTTCCCTGGGTGTGTTACATTGACACAGTGGGGTCAGTCTGCAATTCCCGGGGTTTGTTACATTGACAGAGTGGGATCAGTCTGCTCTTCCCTGGGTGGGTTACATTGACAGAGTGGGGTCTGTCTGCTCTTCCCTGGGTGTGTTACATTGACAGAGTGGGGTCACTCTGCTCTTCCCTGGGTGTGTTACATTGACAGATTGAGGTCAGTCTGCAATTCCCTGGGTGTGTTACAGTCACAGAGTGGGGGCAACTGCTCTTCCTTTGGTGGGTTACATTGACAGGGTGGAGTCAGTCTTCTCTTCCCTGGGTGTGTTACATTGACAGAGCGGGGTCAGTCTGCTCTTCCCTGGGAGTGTGACATTGACAGAGCGGGCTCAATCTGATCTCCCCTGGGTGTGTTACATTGACAGAGTGAGGTCATTCTGCGATTCCCTGGATGGATTACATTAACAGAGTAGCGTCAGTCTGCTCTTCCCTGGGTGTGTTAGATTGACAGAGTGGGGTCAGTCTGCTCTTCCCTGCGTGACTCACATTGACAGAGTTGGGTCAATCTGCTCTTCCCTGGGTGGGTTACATTGACAGAGTGTGGTCAGTCTGCTCTTCCCTGGTTGGGTTACGTTAACAGAGTTGGGTCAGTCTGCTCTTCGCTGGGTGGGTTACATTGACAGAGTGGGGTCAGTCTGAAATTCCCTGGGTGTGTTACATTGACAGAGCGGGGTCAGTCTGATCTCCCCTGGGTGTATTACATTGACAGAGTGGGGTCAGTCTGCTCTTGCCTGGGTTTGTTACATTGACAGAGTGGGGACAGTCTGCTATTCCCTGGGTGTGTTACATTGACTGAGCGGGGTCAGTCTGATCTCCCCTGGGTGTGTTACATTGACAGAGTGGGGTCAGTCTGCACTTCCCTTGCTGTCTTACATTGACAGAGTGGGGTCAGTCTGCTCTTCCCTGGGTGTATTATTTTGAGAGCGTGGTGTCAGTCTGCTCTTCCCTGGATGTGTTACATTGACAGAGTGGGATCAGTCTGCTCTTCTCTGGGTGTTTTACTTTGACAGAGTGGGGTCAGTCTGCTCTTCCCTGTGTGTTGCATTGACAGAGTGAGGTCATTCTGCGATTCCCTCGATTGGTTGCATTAACACAGTGGGGTCAGTCTACTCTTCCCTGGGTGAGTAAGTTTGACAGAGTGGGGTGAGTCTGCTCTTCCCTGCGTGTGTTACATTGACAGAGTAGGATAAGTCTGCATTATCATGGGTGTGTTACATTGACCGAATGGGGTCAGGCTGCTCTTCCCTGGGAGTGTTACATTGACAGAGTGGGATCAGTCTGCTCTTCCCTGGGGTTGTTACATTGACAGAGTGGGGTCAGTGTCCTCTTCCCTGGGTGTTTTACATTGACAGAGTGGGATCAGTCTGCTCTTCCCTAGGTGTGTCACATTGACAGATTGGAGTCAGTCTTCTCTTCCCTGGGAGTGTGTTAAATTGACAGAGTGGGATCAGTCTGATCTTCCCTGGGTGTGTTACATTGACAGAGTGGGGTCAGTCTGCTCTTCCCTGGGTGTGTTACATTGACAGAGTGGGGTCAGTCTGCTCTTCACTGGGTGTGTTACATTGACAGAGTGGGGTCAGCCTGCTCTTCCCTGGGTGTGTTATCTTGACAGAGTGAGTTCACTCTGCTCTTCCCTGGGTGTGTTACATTGACAGAGTGTGGTCAGTCTGCTCTTAACTGAGTGGGTTACATTGACAGAGTGGGGTCAGTCTGCTCTTCCCTGGGTGAGTTACATTGACAGAGTGGGGTCAGTCTGCTCTTCCCTTGCTGTCTTACATTGACAGAGTGGGGTCAGTCTGCTCTTCCCTGGGTGTATTACATTGAGAGCGTGGTGTCAGTCTGCTCTTCGCTGGATGTGTTACATTGACAGAGTGGGATCAGTCTGCTCTTCTCTGGGTGTTTTACTTTGACAGAGTGGGGTCAGTCTGCTCTTCCCTGGGTGTGTTACATTGACAGAGTGAGGTCATTCTGCGATTCCCTCGATTGGTTACATTAACACAGTGGGGTCAGTCTGCTCTTCCCTGGGTGAGTAAGATTGACAGAGTGGGGTGAGTCTGCTCTTCCCTGCGTGTGTTACATTGACAGAGTAGGATAAGTCTGCATTTCCATGGGTGTGTTACATTGACCGAATGGGGTCAGTCTGCTCTTCCCTGGGAGTGTTACATTGACAGAGTGGGATCAGTCTGCTCTTCCCTGGGTGGGTTACATTGACAGAGTGGGGTCAGTCTGCAATTCTCTGGGGTTGTTACATTGACAGAGTGGGGTCAGTGTCCTCTTCCCTGCGTGTTTTACATTGACAGATTGAGGTCAGTCTGCAATTCCCTGGGTGTGTTACAGTCACAGAGTGGGGGCAACTGCTCTTCCTTTGGTGGGTTACATTGACAGGGTGGAGTCAGTCTTCTCTTCCCTGGGTGTGTTACATTGACAGAGCGGGGTCAGTCTGCTCTTCCCTGGGAGTGTGACATTGACAGAGCGGGCTCAATCTGATCTCCCCTGGGTGTGTTACATTGACAGAGTGAGGTCATTCTGCGATTCCCTGGATGGATTACATTAACAGAGTAGCGTCAGTCTGCTCTTCCCTGGGTGTGTTAGATTGACAGAGTGGGGTCAGTCTGCTCTTCCCTGCGTGACTCACATTGACAGAGTTGGGTCAATCTGCTCTTCCCTGGGTGGGTTACATTGACAGAGTGTGGTCAGTCTGCTCTTCCCTGGTTGGGTTACGTTAACAGAGTTGGGTCAGTCTGCTCTTCCCTGGGTGGGTTACATTGACAGAGTGGGGTCAGTCTGAAATTCCCTGGGTGTGTTACATTGACAGAGCGGGGTCAGTCTGATCTCCCCTGGGTGTATTACATTGACAGAGTGGGGTCAGTCTGCTCTTGCCTGGGTTTGTTACATTGACAGAGTGGGGACAGTCTGCTATTCCCTGGGTGTGTTACATTGACTGAGCGGGGTCAGTCTGATCTCCCCTGGGTGTGTTACATTGACAGAGTGGGGTCAGTCTGCACTTCCCTTGCTGTCTTACATTGACAGAGTGGGGTCAGTCTGCTCTTCCCTGGGTGTATTACATTGAGAGCGTGGTGTCAGTCTGCTCTTCCCTGGATGTGTTACATTGACAGAGTGGGATCAGTCTGCTCTTCTCTGGGTGTTTTACTTTGACAGAGTGGGGTCAGTCTGCTCTTCCCTGTGTGTTGCATTGACAGAGTGAGGTCATTCTGCGATTCCCTCGATTGGTTGCATTAACACAGTGGGGTCAGTCTACTCTTCCCTGGGTGAGTAAGATTGACAGAGTGGGGTGAGTCTGCTCTTCCCTGCGTGTGTTACATTGACAGAGTAGGATAAGTCTGCATTATCATGGGTTTGTTACATTGACCGAATGGGGTCAGGCTGCTCTTCCCTGGGAGTGTTACATTGACAGAGTGGGATCAGTCTGCTCTTCCCTGGGTGGGTTACATTGACAGAGTGGGGTCAGTCTGCAATTCTCTGGGGTTGTTACATTGACAGAGTGGGGTCAGTGTCCTCTTCCCTGGGTGTTTTACATTGACAGAGTGGGATCAGTCTGCTCTTCCCTAGGTGTGTCACATTGACAGATTGGAGTCAGTCTTCTCTTCCCTGGGAGTGTGTTAAATTGACAGAGTGGGATCAGTCTGATCTTCCCTGGGTGTGTTACATTGACAGAGTGGGGTCAGTCTGCTCTTCCCTGGGTGTGTTACATTGACAGAGTGGGGTCAGTCTGCTCTTCACTGGGTGTGTAACATTGACAGAGTGGCGTCAGCCTGCTCTTCCCTGGGTGTGTTATCTTGACAGAGTGAGTTCACTCTGCTCTTCCCTGGGTGTGTTACATTGACAGAGTGTGGTCAGTCTGCTCTTAACTGAGTGGGTTACATTGACAGAGTGGGGTCAGTCTGCTCTTCCCTGGGTGAGTTACATTGACAGAGTGGGGTCAGTCTGCTCTTCCCTTGCTGTCTTACATTGACCGAGTGGGGTCAGTCTGCTCTTCCCTGGGTGTATTACATTGAGAGCGTGGTGTCAGTCTGCTCTTCGCTGGATTTGTTACATTGACAGAGTGGGATCAGTCTGCTCTTCTCTGGGTGTTTTACTTTGACAGAGTGGGGTCAGTCTGCTCTTCCCTGGGTGTGTTACATTGACAGAGTGAGGTCATTCTGCGATTCCCTCGATTGGTTACATTAACACAGTGGGGTCAGTCTGCTCTTCCCTGGGTGAGTAAGATTGACAGAGTGGGGTGAGTCTGCTCTTCCCTGCGTGTGTTACATTGACAGAGTAGGATAAGTCTGCATTTCCATGGGTGTGTTACATTGACCGAATGGGGTCAGTCTGCTCTTCCCTGGGAGTGTTACATTGACAGAGTGGGATCAGTCTGCTCTTCCCTGGGTGGGTTACATTGACAGAGTGGGGTCAGTCTGCAATTCTCTGGGGTTGTTACATTGACAGAGTGGGGTCAGTGTCCTCTTCCCTGGGTGTTTTACATTGACAGAGTGGGATCAGTCTGCTCTTCCCTAGGTGTGTCACATTGACAGATTGGAGTCAGTCTTCTCTTCCCTGGGAGTGTGTTAAATTGACAGAGTGGGATCAGTCTGATTATCCCTGGGTGTGTTACATTGACAGAGTGGGGTAAGTCTGCTCTTCCCTAGGTGTGTTACATTGACAGAGTGGGGTCAGTCTGCTCTTCACTGGGTGTGTTACATTGACAGAGTGGGGTCAGTCTGCTCTTCCCTGGGTGTGTTACATTGACAGAGTGGGGTCAGTCTGCTCTTCCCTGGGTGTGTTATCTTGACAGAGTGAGTTCACTCTGCTCTTCCCTGGGTGTGTTACATTGACAGAATGTGGTCAGTCTGCTCTTAACTGAGTGGGTTACATTGACAGAGTGGGGTCAGTCTGCTCTTCCCTGGGTGAGTTACATTGACAGAGTGTGTTCATTCTGCACTTCCCTGTTTGGGTTACTTTAACAGAGTTGGGTCAGTCTGCTCTTCGCTGGGTGTGTTACATTGACAGAGTGGGGTCAGTCTGCTCTTCCCTGGGTGTGTTACATTGACAGAGTGGTGTCAGTCTGCTCTTCCCTGGGTGGGTTACATTGACAGAGTGGGGTCAGTCTCCTCTTCCCTGGGTGTGTTATATTGACAGAGTGGGGTCAGTCTGCTCTTCCCTGGGTGTGTTACATTGACAGAGTGGGGTCAGTCCGCTCTTCCCTGGGTGAGATACATTGACAGAGTGGGGTCAGTCTGCTCTTCCCTGGGTGTGTTATATTGACAGAATGGGGTCAGTCTGCTCTTCCCTGGGTGTGTTACATTAACACAGTGGGGTCAGTCTGCTCTTCCCTAGGTGTGTTAGATTGACAGAATGGGGTCAGTCTGCTCTTATCTGGGTGTGTTACATTGACAGAGTGGGGTCACTCTGCTCTTCCCTGCGTGTGTTACATTGACAGAGTGAGGTCAGTCTGCCATTCCCTGGGTGTGTTACATTCACAGAGTGGGGACAGTCTGCTATTCCCTGGGTGTATTACATTGACAGAGCGGGGTCAGTCTGATCTCCCCTGGGTGTGTTACATTGACAGAGTGGCGTCAGTCTGCTCTTGCCTGGTTGTGTTACATTGAAAGAGTGGGGGCAGTCTGCTCTTCCTAGGGTGGGTTACATTGACAGAGTGGAGTCAGTCTTCTCTTCCCTGGGTGTGTTACACTGACAGAGTGAGGTCATTCTGCGATTCCCTGGATGGGTTACATTAACATAGTGGGGTCAGTCTGTTCTTCCCTGCGTGTCTCCCATTGACAGAGTTGGGTCAGTCTGCTCTTCCCTGGGTGTGTTACATTGACTGTGTGGGGTCTGTCTGCTCTTCCCTGCGTGTGTTACATTGACAGAGTGGGGTCAGTCTGCTCTTCCCTGGGTGTGTTATATTGAAAGAGTGGGGTTTGTTTGCTCTTCACTGGGTGGGGTACATTGACAGAGTGTGGTCAGTCTGCTCTTCCCTGGTTGGGTTACGTTAACAGAGTTGGGTCAGTCTGCTCTTCGCTGGGTGTGTTACATTGACAGAGTGGGGTCAGTCTGCTCTTCTCCGTGTGTGTTACATTGACAGAGTGTGGTCAGTCTTCTCTTCCCTGGGTGTGTTACATTGACAGAGTGGGGTCAGTCTGCTCTTCTCTGGGTGTGTTACGTTGACAGAGTGGGGTCACTCTGCTCTTCCCTGGGTGTGTTACATTGTCAGAGTGGGGTCAGTCTGCTCTTCCCTTGCTGTCTTACATTGACAGAGTGGGGTCAGTCTGCTCTTCCCTGGGTGTATTACATTGAGAGCGTGGTGTCAGTCTGCTCTTCCCTGGATGTGTTACATTGACAGAGTGGGATCAGTCTGCTCTTCTCTGGGTGTTTTACTTTGACAGAGTGGGGTCAGTCTGCTCTTCCCTGGGTGTGTTACATTGACAGAGTGAGGTCATTCTGCGATTCCCTCGATTGGTTACATTAACACAGTGGGGTCAGTCTGCTCTTCCCTGGGTGAGTAAGATTGACAGAGTGGGGTGAGTCTGCTCTTCCCTGCGTGTGTTACATTGACAGAGAAGGATAAGTCGGCATTTCCATGGGTGTGTTACATTGACCGAATGGGGTCAGTCTGCTCTTCCCTGGGAGTGTTACATTGACAGAGTGGGATCAGTCTGCTCTTCCCTGGGTGGGTTACATTGACAGAGTGGGGTCAGTCTGCAATTCTCTGGGGTTGTTACATTGACAGAGTGGGGTCAGTGTCCTCTTCCCTGGGTGTTTTACATTGACAGAGTGGGATCAGTCTGCTCTTCCCTAGGTGTGTCACATTGACAGATTGGAGTCAGTCTTCTCTTCCCTGGGAGTGTGTTAAATTGACAGAGTGGGATCAGTCTGATCTTCCCTGGGTGTGTTACATTGACAGAGTGGGGTCAGTCTGCTCTTCCCTGGGTGTGTTACATTGACAGAGTGGGGTCAGTCTGCTCTTCACTGGGTGTGTTACATTGACAGAGTGGGGTCAGTCTGCTCTTCCCTGGGTGAGTTAGATTGACAGAGTGTGGTCAGTCTGCTCTTAACTGAGTGGGTTACATTGACAGAGTGGGGTCAGTCTGCTCTTCCCTGGTGACTTACATTGACAGTTTGATTTCATTCTGCACTTCCCTGGTTGGGTTACGTTAACAGAGCTGGGTCAGTCTGCTCTTCGCTGGGTGTGTTACGTTGACAGAGTGGTGTCAGTCTGCTCTTCCCTCAGTGTGTTACATTGACAGAGTGGGGTCAGTCTGCTCTTCCCTGGGTGTGTTACATTGACAGAGTGGGGTCAGTCTGCTCCTTCCTGAGTGTGTTACATTGAAAGATTGGGGTCAGTCTGCACATCCCTGGATGTGTTACATTGAGAGAGTGGGGTGAGGCTGCTCTTCCCTGGGTGTGTTACATTAACACAGTGGGGTCAGTTTGCTGTTCCCTGGGTGTGTTAGATTGACAGAATGTGGTCAGTCTGCTCTTCCCTGGGTGTGTTATATTGATAGAGTGAGTTCCGTCTGCTCTTTCCTGGGTGTGTTACATTGACAGAGTGTGGTCAGTCTGCTCTTAACTGAGTGGGTTACATTGACAGAGTGGGGTCAGTCTGCTCTTCCCTGGGTGAGTTACATTGACAGAGTGAGTTCATTCTGCACTTCCCTGGTTGGGTTACGTTAACAGAGTTGGGTCAGTCTGCTCTTCGCTGGGTGTGTTACATTAACACAGTGGGGTCAGTCTGCTCTTCCCTGGGTGTGATGGATTGACAGAACGGGGTCAGTCTGCTCTTCTCGGGGTGTGTTACATTGACAGAGTGGGGTCACTCTGCTCTTCCCTGCGTGTGTTACATTGACAGAGTGAGGTCAGTCTGCGATTCCCTGGATGGGTTACATTAACAGAGTGGGGTCAGTCTGCTCTTCCCTGCGTGTCTCCCATTGACAGAGTTGGGTCAGTCTGCTCTTCCCTGGGTGTGTTACATTGACTGAGTGGGGTCTGTCTGCTCTTCCCTGCGTGTGTTACATTGACAGAGTGGGGTCAGTCTGCTCTTCCCTGGGTGTGTTATATTGAAAGAGAGGGGTTTGTTTGCTCTTCACTGGGTGGGGTACATTGACAGAGTGTGGTCAGTCTGCTCTTCCCTGGTTGGGTTACGTTAACAGAGTTGGGTCAGTCTGCTCTTCGCTGGGTGTGTTACATTAACAGAGTGGGGTCAGTCTGCTCTTCTCCGTGTGTGTTTCATTGACAAAGTGTGGTCAGTGTTCTCTTCCCTGGGTGTGTTACATTGACAGAGTGGGGTCAGTCTGCTCTTCCCTGGGTGTGTTACATTGAGAGAGTGGTGTCAGTCTGCTCTTCCCTGGATGTGTTACATTGACAGAGTTGAATCAGTCTGCTCTTCTCTGGGTGTATTACTTTGACAGAGTTGGGTCAGTCTGCTCTTCTCTGGGTGTATTACTTTGACAGAGTGGGGTCAGTCTGCTCTTCGCTGGGTGTGTTACATTGACAGATTGGGGTCAGTCTGCTCTTCCCTGGGTGGGTTACATTGACAGAGTGGGGTCAGTCTGCTCTTCCGTGGGTGTGTTACATTGACAGAGTGGGGTCAGTCTGCTCTTCCCTGGGTGTGTTACATTGACAGAGTGGGGTCAGTCTGCTCTTCTTTGGGTGTGATACATTGACAGAGTCGGGTCAGTCTGCTCTTCCCTGGGTGTGTTACATTGACAGAGTGGGGTCAGTCTGCTCTTCCCTGGGTGTGTTACATTGACACAGTGGGGTCAGTCTGCTCTTCCCTGGGTGTTTTACATTGACAGAGTGGGGTCAGTCTGCTCTTCCCTGGGTGTGTTACATTAACAGAGTGGGATCAGTCTTCTCTTCCCTGGGTGTGTTACATTGACAGAGTGGGGTCAGTCTGCTCTTCCCTGGGTGTGTTACATTGACAGAGTGGGATCAGTCTGCACTTCCCTGGGTGTGACACATTGACAGAGTGGAGTCAGTCTGCTCTTCCCTGGGGGTGTGTTACATTGACAGTGTGGGGTCAGTCTGATCTTCCCTGGGTGTGTTACATTGAAAGAGTTGGGTCAGTCTGCTCTTCCCTGGGTGTGTTACATTGACAGAGTGGGATCAGTCTGCACTTCCCTGGGTGTGTCACATTGACAGAGTGGGGTCAGTCTGCAAATCCCTGGGTGTGTTACATTGACAGAGTGGGATCAGTCTGCTCTTCCCTGGGTGTGTTACATTGACAGAGCGGGGTCAGTCTGATCTCCCCTGGGTGCGTTACATTGACAGAGTGGGGTCAGTCTGCTCTTGCCTGGGTGTGTTACATTGACAGAGTCGGGGCAGTCTGCTCTTCCTAGGGTGGGTTACATTGACAGAGTGGAGTCAGTCTACTCTTCCCTGGGTGTGTTACATTGACAGAGCGGGCTCAATCTGATCTCCCCTGGGTGTGTTACATTGACAGAGTGAGGTCATTCTGCGATTCCCTGGATGGGTTACATTAACAGAGTAGCGTCAGTCTGCTCTTCCCTGGGTGTGTTAGATTGACAGAGTGGGGTCAGTCTGCTCTTCCCTGCGTGACTCACATTGACAGAGTTGGGTCAATCTGCTCTCCCTGGGTGGGTTACATTGACAGAGTGTGGTCAGTCTGCTCTTCCCTGGTTGGGTTACGTTAACAGAGTTGGGTCAGTCTGCTCTTCGCTGGGTGGGTTACATTGACAGAGTGGGGTCAGTCTGAAATTCCCTGGGTGTGTTACATTCACAGAGTGGGGACAGTCTGCTATTCCCTGGGTGTGTTACATTGACAGAGCGGGGTCAGTCTGATCTCCCCTGGGTGTATTATCTTGACAGAGTGAGTTCACTCTGCTCTTCCCTGGGTGTGTTACATTGACAGAGTGGGGTCAGTCTGCTCTTCCCTGGGTGTGTTATCTTGACAGAGTGAGTTCACTCTGCTCTTCCCTGGGTGTGTTATATTGACAGAGTGAATTCAGTCTGCTCTTCCCTGGGTGTGTTAGATTGACAGAGTGGGGTCAGTCTGCTCTTCCCTGCGTGACTCACATTAACAGAGTAGCGTCAGTCTGCTCTTCCCTGGGTGTGTTAGATTGACAGAGTGGGGTCAGTCTGCTCTTCCCTGCGTGACTCACATTGACAGAGTTGGGTCAATCTGCTCTCCCTGGGTGGGTTACATTGACAGAGTGTGGTCAGTCTGATCTTCCCTGGGTGTGTTACATTGACAGAGTGGGGTCATTCTGCATTTCCCTGGGTGTGTTACATTGACATAGTGGGGTCAGTCTGCTCTTCCCTGAGTGTGTTACATTGACAGAGTGAGTTCATTCTGCGATTCCCTGGATGTGTTACATTGACAGAGTGGTGTCAGTCTGCTCTTCCCTGGGTGGGTTACATTGACAGAGTGGGGTCAGTCTGCTCTTCCCTGAGTGTGTTATATTGACAGAGTGGGGTCAGTCTGCTCTTCCCTGGGTGTGTTACATTGACAGAGTGGGGTCAGTCCGCTCTTCCCTGGGTGAGATACATTGACAGAGTGGGGTCAGTCTGCTCTTCCCTGGGTGTGTTATATTGACAGAATGGGGTCAGTCTGCTCTTCCCTGGGTGTGTTACATTGACAGAGTGGGGTCAGTCTGCTCTTCACTGGGTGTGTGACATTGACAGAGTGGGGTCAGTCTGCTCTTCCCTGGGTGTGTTACATTGACAGAGTGGGGTCAGTCTGCTCTTCCCTGGGTGTGTTATCTTGACAGAGTGAGTTCACTCTGCTCTTCCCTGGGTGTGTTACATTGACAGAGTGTGGTCAGTCTGCTCTTAACTGAGTGGGTTACATTGACAGAGTGGGGTCAGTCTGCTCTTCCCTGGGTGAGTTACATTGACAGAGTGGGGTCAGTCTGCTCTTCCCTTGCTGTCTTACATTGACAGAGTGGGGTCAGTCTGCTCTTCCCTGGGTGTATTACATTGAGAGCGTGGTGTCAGTCTGCTCTTCCCTGGATGTGTTACATTGACAGAGTGGGATCAGTCTGCTCTTCTCTGGGTGTTTTACTTTGAGACAGTGGGGTCAGTCTGCTCTTCCCTGGGTGTGTTACATTGACAGAGTGAGGTCATTCTGCGATTCCCTCGATTGGTTACAGTAACACAGTGGGGTCAGTCTGCTCTTCCCTGGGTGAGTAAGATTGACACAGTGGGGTGAGTCTGCTCTTCCCTGCGTGTGTTACATTGACAGAGTAGGATAAGTCTGCATTTCCATGGGTGAGTTACATTGACCGAATGGGGTCAGTCTGCTCTTCCCTGGGAGTGTTACATTGACAGAGTGGGATCAGTCTGCTCTTCCCTGGGTGGGTTACATTGACAGAGTGGGGTCAGTCTGCAATTCTCTGGGGTTGTTACATTGACAGAGTGGGGTCAGTGTCCTCTTCCCTGGGTGTTTTACATTGACAGAGTGGGATCAGTCTGCTCTTCCCATGGTGTGTCACATTGACAGATTGGAGTCAGTCTTCTCTTCCCTGGGAGTGTGTTAAATTGACAGAGTGGGATCAGTCTGATCTTCCGTGGGTGTGTTACATTGACAGAGTGGGGTCAGTCTGCTCTTCCCTGGGTGTGTTACATTGACAGAGTGGGGTCAGTCTGCTCTTCACTGGGTGTGTTACATTGACAGAGTGGTGTCAGTCTGCTCTTCCCCGGGTGTGTTACATTGACAGAGTGGGGTCAGTCTGCTCTTCCCTGGGTGTGTTATCTTGACAGAGTGAGTTCACTCTGCTCTTCCCTGGGTGTGTTACATTGACAGAGTGTGGTCAGTCTGCTCTTAACTGAGTGGGTTACATTGACAGAGTGGGGTCAGTCTGCTCTTCCCTGGGTGAGTTACATTGACAGAGTGAGTTCATTCTGCACTTCCCTGTTTGGGTTACTTTAACAGAGTTGAGTCAGTCTGCTCTTCGCTGGGTGTGTTACATTGACAGAGTGGGGTCAGTCTGCTCTTCCCTGGGTGTGTTACATTGACAGAGTGGTGTCAGTCTGCTCTTCCCTGGGTGGGTTACATTGACAGAGTGGGGTCAGTCTGCTCTTCCCTGGGTGTGTTATATTGACAGAGTGGGGTCAGTCTGCTCTTCCCTGGGTGTGTTACATTGACAGAGTGGGGTCAGTCCGCTCTTCCCTGGGTGAGATACATTAACAGAGTGGGGTCAGTCTGCTCTTCCCTGGGTGTGTTATATTGACAGAATGGGGTCAGTCTGCTCTTCCCTGGTTGTGTTACATTAACACAGTGGAGTCAGTCTGCTCTTCCCTAGGTGTGTTAGATTGACAGAATGGGGTCAGTCTGCTCTTATCTGGGTGTGTTACATTGACAGAGTGGGGTCACTCTGCTCTTCCCTGCGTGTGTTACATTGACAGAGTGAGGTCAGTCTGCAATTCCCTGGGTGTGTTACATTCACAGAGGGGGGACAGTCTGCTATTCCCTGGGTGTGTTACATTGACAGAGCGGGGTCAGTCTGATCTCCCCTGGGTGTGTTACATTGACAGAGTGGCGTCAGTCTGCTCTTGCCTGGTTGTGTTACATTGAAAGAGTGGGGGCAGTCTGCTCTTCCTAGGGTGGGTTACATTGACAGAGTGGAGTCAGTCTTCTCTTCCCTGGGTGTGTTACACTGACAGAGTGAGGTCATTCTGCGATTCCCTGGATGGGTTACATTAACAGAGTGGGGTCAGTCTGCTCTTCCCTGCGTGTCTCCCATTGACAGAGTTGGGTCAGTCTGCTCTTCCCTGGGTGTGTTACATTGACTGAGTGGCGTCTGTCTGCTCTTCCCTGCGTGTTTTACATTGACAGAGTGGGGTCAGTCTGCTCTTCCCTGGGTGTGTTATATTGAAAGAGTGGGGTTTGTTTGCTCTTCACTGGGTGGGGTACATTGACAGAGTGTGGTCAGTCTGCTCTTCCCTGGTTGGGTTACGTTAACAGAGTTGGGTCAGTCTGCTATTCGCTGGGTGTGTTACATTGACAGAGTGGGGTCAGTCTGCTCTTCTCCGTGTGTGTTACATTGACAGAGTGTGGTCAGTCTTCTCTTCCCTGGGTGTGTTACATTGACAGAGTAGGGTCAGTCTGCTCTTCCCTGGGTGTGTTACATTGAGAGAGTGGTGTCAGTCTGCTCTTCCCTGGATGTGTTACATTGACAGAGTTGAATCAGTCTGCTCTTCTCTGGGTGTTTTACTTTGACAGAGTGGGGTCAGTCTGCTCTTCCCTGGGTGTGTTACATTGACAGAGTGAGGTCATTCTGCGATTCCCTGGATTGGTTACATTAACACAGTGGGGTCAGTCTGCTCTTCCCTGGGTGAGTTAGATTGACAGAGTGTGGTCAGTCTGCTCTTAACTGAGTGGGTTACATTGACAGAGTGGGGTCAGTCTGCTCTTCCCTGGTGACTTACATTGACAGTTTGAGTTCATTCTGCACTTCCCTGGTTGGGTTACGTTAACAGAGCTGGGTCAGTCTGCTCTTCGCTGGGTGTGTTACGTTGACAGAGTGGTGTCAGTCTGCTCTTCCCTCAGTGTGTTACATTGACAGAGTGGGGTCAGTCTGCTCTTCCCTGGGTGTGTTACATTGACAGAGTGGGGTCAGTCTGCTCCTCCCTGAGTGAGTTACATTGAAAGATTGGGGTCAGTCTGCACATCCCTGAATGTGTTACATTGAGAGAGTGGGGTGAGGCTGCTCTTCCCTGGGTGTGTTACATTAACACAGTGGGGTCAGTTTGCTGTTCCCTGGGTGTGTTAGATTGACAGAATGGGGTCAGTCTGCTCTTCCCTGGGTGTGTTATATTGATAGAGTGAGTTCCGTCTGCTCTTTCCTGGGTGTGTTCCATTGACAGAGTGTGGTCAGTCTGCTCTTAACTGAGTGGGTTACATTGACAGAGTGGGGTCAGTCTGCTCTTCCCTGGGTGAGTTACATTGACAGAGTGAGTTCATTCTGCACTTCCCTGGTTGGGTTACGTTAACAGAGTTGGGTCAGTCTGCTCTTCGCTGGGTGTGTTACATTAACACAGTGGGGTCAGTCTGCTCTTCCCTGGGTGTGATGGATTGACAGAACGGGGTCAGTCTGCTCTTCTCGGGGTGTGTTACATTGACAGAGTGGGGTCACTCTGCTCTTCCCTGCGTGTGTTACATTGACAGAGAGAGGTCAGTCTGCGATTCCCTGGATGGGTTACATTAACAGAGTGGGGTCAGTCTGCTCTTCCCTGCGTGTCTCCCATTGACAGAGTTGGGTCAGTCTGCTCTTCCCTGGGTGTGTTACATTGACTGAGTGGGGTCTGTCTGCTCTTCCCTGCGTGTGTTACATTGACAGAGTGGGGTCAGTCTGCTCTTCCCTGGGTGTGTTATATTGAAAGAGAGGGGTTTGTTTGCTCTTCACTGGGTGGGGTACATTGACAGAGTGTGGTCAGTCTGCTCTTCCCTGGTTGGGTTACGTTAACAGAGTTGGGTCAGTCTGCTCTTCGCTGGGTGTGTTACATTAACAGAGTGGGGTCAGTCTGCTCTTCTCCGTGTGTGTTTCATTGACAAAGTGTGGTCAGTCTTCTCTTCCCTGGGTGTGTTACATTGACAGAGTGGGGTCAGTCTGCTCTTCCCTGGGTGTGTTACATTGAGAGAGTGGTGTCAGTCTGCTCTTCCCTGGATGTGTTACATTGACAGAGTTGAATCAGTCTGCTCTTCTCTGGGTGTATTACTTTGACAGAGTTGGGTCAGTCTGCTCTTCTCTGGGTGTATTACTTTGACAGAGTGGGGTCAGTCTGCTCTTCGCTGGGTGTGTTACATTGACAGATTGGGGTCAGTCTGCTCTTCCCTGGGTGGGTTACATTGACAGAGTGGGGTCAGTCTGCTCTTCCGTGGGTGTGTTACATTGGCAGAGTGGGGTCAGTCTGCTCTTCCCTGGGTGTGTTACATTGAGAGAGTGGGGTCAGTCTGCTCTTCTTTGGGTGTGATACATTGACAGAGTCGGGTCAGTCTGCTCTTCCCTGGGTGTGTTACATTGACAGAGTGGGGTCAGTCTGCTCTTCCCTGGGTGTGTTACATTGACACAGTGGGGTCAGTCTGCTCTTCCCTGGGTTTTTTACATTGACAGAGTGGGGTCAGTCTGCTCTTCCCTGGGTGTATTACATTAACAGAGTGGGGACAGTCTGCTATTCCCTGGGTGTGTTACATTGACAGAGCGGGGTCAGTCTGATCTCCCCTGGGTGTGTTACATTGACAGAATGGGGTCAGTCTGATCTTCCCTGGGTGTGTTACATTGACAGAGTGGGGTCATTCTGCTCTTCCCTGGGTGTGTTACATTGACAGAGTGGGGTCAGTCTGCTCTTCCCTGGGTGTGTTACATTGACAGAGTGAGTTCATTCTGCGATTCCCTGGATGTGTTACATTGACAGAGTGGGGTCAGTCTGCTCTTCCCTGGGTGTGTTATCTTGACAGAGTGAGTTCACTCTGCTCTTCCCTGGGTGTGTTATATTGACAGAGTGAGTTCAGTCTGCTCTTTCCTGGGTGTGTTACATTGACAGAGTGTGGTCAGTCTGCTCTTAACTGAGTGGGTTACATTGACAGAGTGGGGTCAGTCTGCTCTTCCCTGGGTGTGTTACATTGACAGAGTGGTGTCAGTCTGCTCTTCCCTGGGTGGGTTACATTGACAGAGTGGGGTCAGTCTGCTCTTCCCTGAGTGTGTTACATTGACAGAGTGGGGTCAGTCCGCTCTTCCCTGGGTGAGATACATTGACAGAGTGGGGTCAGTCTGCTCTTCCCTGGGTGTTTTATATTGACAGAATGGGGTCAGTCTGCTCTTCCCTGGGTGTGTTACATTAACACAGTGGGGTCAGTCTGCTCTTCCCTGCGTGTGTTAGATTGACAGAATGGGGTCAGTCTGCTCTTATCTGGGTGTGTTACATTGACAGAGTGGGGTCACTCTGCTCTTCCCTGCGTGTGTTACATTGACAGAGTGAGGTCAGTCTGCAATTCCCTGGGTGTGTTACATTCACAGAGAGGAGACAGTCTGCTATTCCCTGGGTGTGTTACATTGACAGAGCGGGGTCAGTCTGATCTCCCCTGGGTGTGTTACATTGACAGAGTGGGGTCAGTCTGCTCCTCCCTGAGTGAGTTACATTGAAAGATTGGGGTCAGTCTGCACATCCCTGAATGTGTTACATTGAGAGAGTGGGGTGAGGCTGCTCTTCCCTGGGTGTGTTACATTAACACAGTGGGGTCAGTTTGCTGTTCCCTGGGTGTGTTAGATTGACAGAATGGGGTCAGTCTGCTCTTCCCTGGGTGTGTTATATTGATAGAGTGAGTTCCGTCTGCTCTTTCCTGGGTGTGTTCCATTGACAGAGTGTGGTCAGTCTGCTCTTAACTGAGTGGGTTACATTGACAGAGTGGGGTCAGTCTGCTCTTCCCTGGGTGAGTTACATTGACAGAGTGAGTTCATTCTGCACTTCCCTGGTTGGGTTACGTTAACAGAGTTGGGTCAGTGTGCTCTTCGCTGGGTGTGTTACATTAACACAGTGGGGTCAGTCTGCTCTTCCCTGGGTGTGATGGATTGACAGAACGGGGTCAGTCTGCTCTTCTCGGGGTGTGTTACATTGACAGAGTGGGGTCACTCTGCTCTTCCCTGCGTGTGTTACATTGACAGAGAGAGGTCAGTCTGCGATTCCCTGGATGGGTTACATTAACAGAGTGGGGTCAGTCTGCTCTTCCCTGCGTGTCTCCCATTGACAGAGTTGGGTCAGTCTGCTCTTCCCTGGGTGTGTTACATTGACTGAGTGGGGTCTGTCTGCTCTTCCCTGCGTGTGTTACATTGACAGAGTGGGGTCAGTCTGCTCTTCCCTGGGTGTGTTATATTGAAAGAGAGGGGTTTGTTTGCTCTTCACTGGGTGGGGTACATTGACAGAGTGTGGTCAGTCTGCTCTTCCCTGGTTGGGTTACGTTAACAGAGTTGGGTCAGTCTGCTCTTCGCTGGGTGTGTTACATTAACAGAGTGGGGTCAGTCTGCTCTTCTCCGTGTGTGTTTCATTGACAAAGTGTGGTCAGTCTTCTCTTCCCTGGGTGTGTTACATTGACAGAGTGGGGTCAGTCTGCTCTTCCCTGGGTGTGTTACATTGAGAGAGTGGTGTCAGTCTGCTCTTCCCTGGATGTGTTACATTGACAGAGTTGAATCAGTCTGCTCTTCTCTGGGTGTATTACTTTGACAGAGTTGGGTCAGTCTGCTCTTCTCTGGGTGTATTACTTTGACAGAGTGGGGTCAGTCTGCTCTTCGCTGGGTGTGTTACATTGACAGATTGGGGTCAGTCTGCTCTTCCCTGGGTGGGTTACATTGACAGAGTGGGGTCAGTCTGCTCTTCCGTGGGTGTGTTACATTGGCAGAGTGGGGTCAGTCTGCTCTTCCCTGGGTGTGTTACATTGAGAGAGTGGGGTCAGTCTGCTCTTCTTTGGGTGTGATACATTGACAGAGTGGGGTCAGTCTGCTCTTCCCTGGGTGTGTTACATTGACACAGTGGGGTCAGTCTGCTCTTCCCTGGGTTTTTTACATTGACAGAGTGGGGTCAGTCTGCTCTTCCCTGGGTGTATTACATTAACAGAGTGGGGACAGTCTGCTATTCCCTGGGTGTGTTACATTGACAGAGCGGGGTCAGTCTGATCTCCCCTGGGTGTGTTACATTGACAGAATGGGGTCAGTCTGATCTTCCCTGGGTGTGTTACATTGACAGAGTGGGGTCATTCTGCTCTTCCCTGGGTGTGTTACATTGACAGAGTGGGGTCAGTCTGCTCTTCCCTGGGTGTGTTACATTGACAGAGTGAGTTCATTCTGCGATTCCCTGGATGTGTTACATTGACAGAGTGGGGTCAGTCTGCTCTTCCCTGGGTGTGTTATCTTGACAGAGTGAGTTCACTCTGCTCTTCCCTGGGTGTGTTATATTGACAGAGTGAGTTCAGTCTGCTCTTTCCTGGGTGTGTTACATTGACAGAGTGTGGTCAGTCTGCTCTTAACTGAGTGGGTTACATTGACAGAGTGGGGTCAGTCTGCTCTTCCCTGGGTGTGTTACATTGACAGAGTGGTGTCAGTCTGCTCTTCCCTGGGTGGGTTACATTGACAGAGTGGGGTCAGTCTGCTCTTCCCTGAGTGTGTTACATTGACAGAGTGGGGTCAGTCCGCTCTTCCCTGGGTGAGATACATTGACAGAGTGGGGTCAGTCTGCTCTTCCCTGGGTGTTTTATATTGACAGAATGGGGTCAGTCTGCTCTTCCCTGGGTGTGTTACATTAACACAGTGGGGTCAGTCTGCTCTTCCCTGCGTGTGTTAGATTGACAGAATGGGGTCAGTCTGCTCTTATCTGGGTGTGTTACATTGACAGAGTGGGGTCACTCTGCTCTTCCCTGCGTGTGTTACATTGACAGAGTGAGGTCAGTCTGCAATTCCCTGGGTGTGTTACATTCACAGAGAGGAGACAGTCTGCTATTCCCTGGGTGTGTTACATTGACAGAGCGGGGTCAGTCTGATCTCCCCTGGGTGTGTTACATTGACTGAGTGGCGTCAGCCTGCTCTTGCCTGGTTGTGTTACATTGAAAGAGTGGGGGCAGTCTGCTCTTCCTAGGGTGGGTTACATTGACAGAGTGGAGTCAGTCTTCTCTTCCCTGGGTGTGTTACACTGACAGAGTGAGGTCATTCTGCGATTCCCTGGATGGGTTACATTAACAGAGTGGGGTCAGTCTGCTCTTCCCTGCGTGACTCTCATTGACAGAGTTGGGTCAGTCTGCTCTTCCCTGGGTGTGTTACATTGACTGAGTGGGGTCTGTCTGCTCTTCCCTGCGTGTGTTACATTGACAGAGTGGGGTCAGTCTGCTCTTCCCTGGGTGTGTTATATTGAAAGAGTGGGGTTTGTTTGCTCTTCACTGGGTGGGGTACATTGACAGAGTGTGGTCAGTCTGCTCTTCCCTGGTTGGGTTACGTTAACAGAGTTGGGTCAGTCTGCTCTTCGCTGGGTGTGTTACATTGACAGAGTGTGGTCAGTCTGCTCTTCCCTGGTTGGGTTACGTTAACAGAGTTGGGTCAGTCTGCTCTTCGCTGGGTGTGTTACATTGACAGAGTGGGGTCAGTCTGCTCTTCCCTGGGTGTGTTACATTGACAGAGTGGGGTCAGTCTGCTCTTCTTTGGGTGTGTTTCATTGACAGAGTGGGGTCAGTCTGCTCTTCTTTGGGTGTGATACATTGACAGAGTCGGGTCAGTCTGCTCTTCCCTGGGTGTGTTACATTGACAGAGTGGGGTCAGTCTGCTCTTCCCTGGGTGTGTTACATTAACAGAGTGGGATCAGTCTTCTCTTCCCTGGGTGTGTTACATTGACAGAGTGGGGTCAGTCTGCTCTTCCCTGGGTGTGTTACATTGACAGAGTGGGATCAGTCTGCTCTTCCCTGGGGGTGTGTTACATTGACAGTGTGGGGTCAGTCTGATCTTCCCTGGTTGTGTTACATTGACGGAGTTGGGTCAGTCTGCTCTTCCCTGGGTGTGTCACATTGACAGAGTGGGGTCAGTCTGCAATTCCCTGGGTGTGTTACATTGACAGAGTGGGATCAGTCTGCTCTTCCCTGGGTGTGTTACATTAACAGAGTGGGGTTAGTCTGCTCTTCTCTGGGTGTGTTACATTGACAGAGTGGGGTCACTCTGCTCCTCCCTGGGTTTGTTACATTGACAGAGTGAGGTCAGTCTGCTCTTCCCTGGGTGTGTTACATTGACAGAGTGGGGTCAGTCTGATCTTCCCTGGGTGTGTTACATTGACAGAGTGGGGTCAGTCTGATCTTCCCTGGGTGTGTTACATTGACAGAGTGGGGTCAGTCTGCTCTTCCCTGGGTGTGTTACATTGACAGAGTGGGATCAGACTGCACTTCCCTGGGTGTGTCACATTGACAGAGTGGGGTCAGTCTGCAATTCCCTGGGTGTGTTACATTGACAGAGTGTGGTCAGTCTGCTCTTCCCTGGGTGTGTTACATTGACAGAGTGGGGTCACTCTGCTCTTCCCTGGGTGTGTTACATTGACAGAGTGGGGACAGTGTGCTCTTCCCTGGGTATGTTACATTGACACAGTGGGGTCCGTCTGCTCTTCCCTGGGTGTGTAACATTGACAGAGTGGGGTCAGTCAGCAATTCCCTGGGTTTGTTACATTGACAGAGTGGGATCAGTCTGCTCTTCCCTGGGTGTGTTCCATTGACAGAGTGGGGTCAGTCTGCTCTTCTCCGGGTGTGTTACATTGACAGAGTGGGGTCAGTCCGCTCTTCCCTGGGTGAGATACATTGACAGAGTGGGGTCAGTCTGCTCTTCCCTGAGTGTGTTATATTGACAGAGTGGGGTCAGTCTGCTCTTCCCTGGGTGTGTTACATTGACAGAGTGGGGTCAGTCCGCTCTTCCCTGGGTGAGATACATTGACAGAGTGGGGTCAGTCTGCTCTTCCCTGGGTGTGTTATATTGACAGAATGGGGTCAGTCTGCTCTTCCCTGGGTGTGTTACATTAACACAGTGGGGTCAGTCTGCTCTTCCCTGGGTGTGTTAGATTGACAGAATGGGGTCAGTCTGCTCTTATCTGGGTGTGTTACATTGACAGAGTGGGGTCACTCTGCTCTTCCCTGCGTGTGTTACATTGACAGAGTGAGGTCAGTCTGCCATTCCCTGGGTGTGTTACATTGACAGAGTGGGGACAGTCTGCTATTCCCTGGGTGTGTTACATTGACAGAGCGGGGTCAGTCTGATCTCCCCTGGGTGTGTTACATTGACAGAGTGGCGTCAGCCTGCTCTTGCCTGGTTGTGTTACATTGAAAGAGTGGGGTCAGTCTGCTCTTCCCTGGGTGTGTTATATTGACAGAATGGGGTCAGTCTGCTCTTCCCTGGGTGTGTTACATTAACACAGTGGGGTCAGTCTGCTCTTCCCTGGGTGTGTTAGATTGACAGAATGGGGTCAGTCTGCTCTTATCTGGGTGTGTTACATTGACAGAGTGGGGTCACTCTGCTCTTCCCTGCGTGTGTTACATTGACAGAGTGAGGTCAGTCTGCCATTCCCTGGGTGTGTTACATTCACAGAGTGGGGACAGTCTGCTATTCCCTGGGTGTGTTACATTGACAGAGCGGGGTCAGTCTGATCTCCCCTGGGTGTGTTACATTGACAGAGTGGCGTCAGCCTGCTCTTGCCTGGTTGTGTTACATTGAAAGAGTGGGGGCAGTCTGCTCTTCCTAGGGTGGGTTACATTGACAGAGTGGAGTCAGTCTTCTCTTCCCTGGGTGTGTTACACTGACAGAGTGAGGTCATTCTGCGATTCCCTGGATGGGTTACATTAACAGAGTGGGGTCAGTCTGCTCTTCCCTGCGTGACTCTCATTGACAGAGTTGGCTCAGTCTGCTCTTCCCTGGGTGTGTTACATTGACTGTGTGGGGTCTGTCTGCTCTTCCCTGCGTGTGTTACATTGACAGAGTGGGGTCAGTCTGCTCTTCCCTGGGTGTGTTATATTGAAAGAGTGGGGTTTGTTTGCTCTTCACTGGGTGGGGTACATTGACAGAGTGTGGTCAGTCTGCTCTTCCCTGGTTGGGTTACGTTAACTGAGTTGGGTCAGTCTGCTCTTCGCTGGGTGTGTTACATTGACAGAGTGTGGTCAGTCTGCTCTTCCCTGGTTGGGTTACGTTAACAGAGTTGGGTCAGTCTGCTCTTCGCTTGGTGTGTTACATTGACAGAGTGGGGTCAGTCTGCTCTTCCCTGGGTGTGTTACATTGACAGAGTGGGGTCAGTCTGCTCTTCTTTGGGTGTGTTACATTGACAGAGTTGGGTCAGTCTGCTCTTCCCTGGGTGTGTTACATTGAAAGAGTGGGGTCAGTCTGCTCTTCCCTGGGTGTGTTACATTGACACAGTGTGTTCAGTCTGCTCTTCCCTGGGTGTTTTACATTGACAGAGTGGGGTCAGTCTGCTCTTCCCTGGGTGTGTTACATTAACAGAGTGGGATCAGTCTTCTCTTCCCTGGGTGTGTTACATTGACAGAGTGGGGTCAGTCTGCTCTTCCCTGGGTGTGTTACATTGACAGAGTGGGATCAGTCTGCACTTCCCTGGGTGTGACACATTGACAGAGTGGAGTCAGTCTGCTCTTCCCTGGGGGTGTGTTACATTGACAGTGTGGGGTCAGTCTGATCTTCCCTGGGTGTGTTACATTGACGGAGTTGGGTCAGTCTGCTCTTCCCTGGGTGTGTTACATTGACAGAGTGGGATCAGTCTGCACTTCCCTGGGTGTGTCACATTGACAGAGTGGGGTCAGTCTGCAATTCCCTGGGTGTGTTACATTGACAGAGTGGGGTCACTCTGCTCTTCCCTGGGTGTGTTACATTGACAGAGTGGGGTCAGTCTTGCTTTCCCTGGGTGTGTTACATTGACAGAGTGGGGTCAGTCTTCTCTTCCCTGGCTGTGTTACATTGTCAGAGTGGGATCAGTCTGCACTTCCCTGGGTGTGTCACATTGACAGAGTGGAGTCAGTCTGCTCTTCCCTTGGGGTGTGTTACATTGACAGTGTGGGGTCAGTCTGATCTTCCCTGGGTGTGTTACATTGACAGAGTGGGGTCAGTCTGCTCTTCCCTGGGTGTGTTACATTGACAGAGTGGGATCAGACTGCACTTCCCTGGGTGTGTCACATTGACAGAGTGGGGTCAGTCTGCAATTCCCTGGGTGTGTTACATTGACAGAGTGTGGTCAGTCTGCTCTTCTGTGGGTGTGTTACATTGACAGAGTGGGGTCACTCTGGTCTTCCCTGGGTGTGTTACATTGACAGAGTGAGGTCAGTCTGCTCTTCCCTGGGTGTGTTACATTGTCAGAGTGGGGTCAGTCTCCTCTTCCCTGGGTGTGTTACATTGACAGAGTGAGTTCATTCTGCACTTCCCTGGTTGGGTTACGTTTACAGAGTTGGGTCAGTCTGCTCTTCCCTCAGAGTGTTACATTGACAGAGTGGGGTCAGTCTGCTCTTCCCTGGGTGTGTTATATTGACAGAATGAGGTCAGTCTGCTCTTCCCTGGGTGTGTTAGATTGACAGAATGGGGTCAGTCTGCTCTTCCCTGGGTGTGTTACATTAACACAGTGGGGTCAGTCTGCTCTTCCTTGGGTGTGTTACATTGACAGAGTGGGGTCAGTCTCCTCTTCCCTGGGTGGGTTACATTGAGAGAGTGGGGTCAGTCTGCTCTTCCCTGGGTGTGTTACATTGAGAGAGTGGGGTCAGTCTGCTCTTCCCTGGGTGGGTTACATTGACATAGTGGGGTCAGTCTGCTCTTCCCTCGGTGTGTTACATTGAGAGAGTGGGGTCAGTCTGCACATCCTTGGATGTGTTACATTGAGAGAGTGGTGTCAGTCTGCTCTTCCCTGGATGTGTTACATTGACAGAGTTGAATCAGTCTGCTCTTCTCTGGGTGTTTTACTTTGACAGAATGGGGTCAGTCTGCTCTTCCCTGGGTGTGTTACTTTGACAGAGTGTGGTCAGTCTGCTCTTAACAGAGTGGGTTACATTGACAGAGTGGGGTCAGTCTGCTCTTCCCTCAGAGTGTTACATTGACAGAGTGGGGTCAGTCTGCTCTTCCATGGGTGTGTTACATTGACAGAGTGGTGTCAGTCTGCTCTTCCCTCAGTGTGTTACATTGACAGAGTGGGGTCAGTCTGCTCTTCCCTGGGTGTGTTATATTGACAGAATGAGGTCAGTCTGCTCTTCCCTGGGTGTGTTAGATTGACAGAATGGGGTCAGTCTGCTCTTCCCTGGGTGTGTTACATTAACACAGTGGGGTCAGTCTGCTCTTCCTTGGGTGTGTTACATTGACAGAGTGGGGTCAGTCTCCTCTTCCCTGGGTGGGTTACATTGAGAGAGTGGGGTCAGTCTGCTCTTCCCTGGGTGTGTTACATTGAGAGAGTGGGGTCAGTCTGCTCTTCCCTGGGTGGGTTACATTGACATAGTGGGGTCAGTCTGCTCTTCCCTCGGTGTGTTACATTGAGAGAGTGGGGTCAGTCTGCACATCCTTGGATGTGTTACATTGAGAGAGTGGTTTCAGTCTGCTCTTCCCTGGATGTGTTACATTGACAGAGTTGAATCAGTCTGCTCTTCTCTGGGTGTTTTACTTTGACAGAATGGGGTCAGTCTGCTCTTCCCTGGGTGTGTTACTTTGACAGAGTGTGGTCAGTCTGCTCTTAACAGAGTGGGTTACATTGACAGAGTGGGGTCAGTCTGCTCTTCCCTGGGCATGTTACATTGACAGAGTGGGGTCAGTCTGCATTTCCCTTGTTGGGTTACGTTAACAGAGTTGGGTCAGTCTGCTCTTCGCTGGGTGTGTTACATTGACAGAGTGGTGTCAGTCTGCTCTTCCCTCAGTGTGTTACATTGACAGAGTGGGGTCAGTCTGCTCTTCCCTGGGTGTGTTACATTGACTGAGTGGTGTCAGTCTGCTCCTCCCTGAGTGTGTTACATTGAAAGATTGGGGACAGTCTGCACATCCCTGGATGTGTTACATTGAGAGAGTGGGGTCAGTCTGCTCTTCCCTGGATGTGTTACATTGACACAGTGGGGTCAGTCTGCACTTCCCTGGTTGGGTTACGTTAACAGAGTTGGGTCAGTCTGCTCTTCGCTGGGTGTGTTACATTGACAGAGTGGTGTCAGTCTGCTCTTCCCTCAGTGTGTTACATTGACAGAGTGGGGTCAGTCTGCTCTTCCCTGGGTGTGTTACATTGACAGAGTGGGATCAGTCTGCTCCTCCCTGAGTGTGTTACGTTGAAAGATTGGGGTCAGTCTGCACATCCCTGGATGTGTTACATTGAGAGAGTGGGGTCAGTCTGGTCTTCCCTGGATGTGTTACATTGACACATTGGGGTCAGTCTGCTCTTCTCTGGGTGTGTGAGATTGACAGAGTGGGGTCAGTCTGCTCTTCCCTGGGTGTGTTACTTTGACAGAGTGGGGTGAGTCTGCCCTTCCCTGGGTGTGTTACGTTAACACAGTGGGGTCAGTCTGCTATTCCCTGGGTGTGTGAGATTGACAGAATGGGGTCAGTCTGCTCTTCCCTGTGTGTGTTACTTTGACAGAGTAGGGTAAGTCTGCACTTCCCTGGGTGTGTTACATTGACAGAGTGGGGTCAGTCTGCTCTTCCCTGGGTGTGTTACATTGACAGAGTGGGATTAGTCTGCACTTCCCTGTGTGTGTCACATTGACACAGTGGGGTCAGTCTGCAATTCCCTGGGTGTGTTACATTGTCAGAGTGGGGTCACTCTGCTCTTCCCTGGGTGTGTTACATTGACAGAGTGGGGACAGTCTGCTCTTCCCTGTGTATGTTACATTGACACAGTGGGGTCCGTCTGCTCTTCCCTGGGTGTGTTACATTGACAGAGTGGGGTCAGTCTGCTCCTCCCTGAGTGTGTTACATTGACAGAGTGGGGTCAGTCTGCTCTTTCCTGGGTGTGTTACATTGACAGAGTGGGATCAGTCTGCACTTCCCTGGGTGTGTCACATTGACAGAGTGGGGTCAGTCTGCTCTTCCCTGGGTGTGTTACATTGACAGCGTGGGGTCAGTCAGCAATTCCCTGGGTTTGTTACATTGACAGAGTGGGATCAGTCTGCTCTTCCCTGGGTGTGTTACATTGACAGAGTGGGGTCAGTCTGCTCTTCCCTGGGTGTGTTACATTGTCAGAGTGGGGTCAGTTTGCTCTTCCCTGGGTGTGTTACATTGACAGAGTGGGGTCAGTCTGCACATCCTTGGATGTGTTACATTGAGAGAGTGGGGTCAGTCTGCTCTTCCCTGGATGTGTTATATTGACAGAGTGGGGTCAGTCTGCTCTTCTCTGGGTGTTTTACTTTGACAGAGTGGGGTCAGTCTGCTCTTCCCTGGGTGTGTTACATTGACAGAGTGAGGTCAGTCTGTGATTCCCTGGATTGGTTACATTAACACAGTGGGGTCAGTCTGCTTTTCTCTGGGTGAGTTAGATTGACAGAGTGTGGTCAGTCTGCTCTTTCCTGGGTGTGTTACATTGACAGAGTGGGATCAGTCTGCTCTTAACTCAGTGGGTTACATTGACAGAGTGGGGTCGGTCTGCTCTTCCCTGGTGAGTTAAATTGACAGAGTGAGTTCATTCTGCACTTCCCTGGTTGGGTTACGTTAACAGAGTTGGGTCAGTCTGCTCTTCCCTCAGAGTGTTACATTGACAGAGTGGGGTCAGTCTGCTCTTCCCTCAGAGTGTTACATTGACAGAGTGGGGTCAGTCTGCTCTTCCCTGGGTGTGTTACATTGACAGAGTGGGGTCAGTCTGCACTTCCCTGGGTGTGTCACATTGACAGAGTGGAGTCAGTCTGCTCTTCCCTGGGGGTGTGTTACATTGACAGAGTGGGGTCAGTCTGCTCTTCCCTGGGTGTGTTACATTGACAGAGTGGGATCAGTCTGCACTTCCCTCAGAGTGTTACATTGACAGAGTGGGGTCAGTCTGCTCTTCCCTGGGTGTGTTACATTGACAGAGTGGGATCAGTCTGCACTTCCCTGGGTGTGTCACATTGACAGAGTGGGCTCAGTCTGCAATTCCCTGGGTGTGTTACATTGACAGAGTGGGGTCAGTCTGCTCTTCCCTGGGTGTGTTACATTGACAGAGTGGGGTCACTCTGCTCTTCCCTGGGTGTGTTACATTGACAGAGTGGGGACAGTGTGCTCTTCCCTGGGAATGTTACATTGACACAGTGGGGTCCGTCTGCTCTTCCCTGGGTGTGTTACATTGACAGAGTGGGGTCAGTCAGCAATTCCCTGGGTTTGTTACATTGACAGAGTGGGATCAGTCTGCTCTTCCCTGGGTGTGTTACATTGACAGAGTGGGGTCAGTCTGCTCTTCTCCGGGTGTGTTACATTGACAGAGTGGGGTCACTCTGCTCTTCCCTGGGTGTGTTACATTGACAGAGTGAGGTCAGTCTGCTCTTCCCTGGGTGTGTTACATTGTCAGAGTGGGCTCAGTCTGCAATTCCCTGGTTGTGTTACATTGACAGAGTGGGGTCCGTCTGCTCTTCCCTGGGTGTGTTACTTTGACAGAGTGGGGTGAATCTGCCCTTCCCTGGGTGTGTTACTTTGACAGAGTAGGGTAAGTCTGCACTTCCCTGGGTGTGTTACATTGACAGTGTGGGGTCACTCTGCTCTTCCCTGGGTGTGTTACATTGACAGAGTGAGGTCAGTCTGCTCTTCCCTGGGTGTGTTACATTGTCAGAGTGGGCTCAGTCTGCAATTCCCTGGGTGTGTTACATTGACAGAGTGGGGTCAGTCTGCTCTTCCCTGGGTGTGTTACTTTGACAGAGTGGGGTGAGTCTGCCCTTCCCTGGGTGTGTTACGTTAACACAGTGGGGTCAGTCTGCTATTCCCTGGGTGTGTGAGACTGACAGAATGGGGTCAGTCTGCTCTTCCCTGTGTGTGTTACTTTGACAGAGTAGGGTAAGTCTGCACTTCCCTGGGTGTGTTACATTGACAGTGTGGGGTCAGTCTGCTCTTCCCTGGGTGTGTTACATTGACAGAGTGGGATCAGTCTGCACTTCCCTGGGTGTGTCACATTGACACAGTGGGGTCAGTCTGCAATTCCCTGGGTGTGTTACATTGTCAGAGTGGGGTCACTCTGCTCTTCCCTGGGTGTGTTACATTGACAGAGTGGGGACAGTCTGCTCTTCCCTGGGTATGTTACATTGACACAGTGGGGTCCGTCTGCTCTTCCCTGGGTGTGTTACATTGACAGAGTGGGGTCAGTCTGCTCCTCCCTGAGTGTGTTACATTGACAGAGTGGGGTCAGTCTGCTCTTTCCTGGGTGTGTTACATTGACAGAGTGGGATCAGTCTGCACTTCCCTGGGTGTGTCACATTGACACAGTGGGGTCCGTCTGCTCTTCCCTGGGTGTGTTACATTGAAAGATTGGGGTCAGTCTGCACATCCCTGGATGTGTTACATTGAGAGAGTGGGGTCAGTCTGGTCTTCCCTGGATGTGTTACATTGACACAGTGGGGTCAGTCTGCTCTTCTCTGGGTGTGTGAGATTGACAGAGTGGGGTCAGTCTGCACTTCCCTGGGTGTGTTACTTTGACAGAGTGGGGTGAGTCTGCCCTTCCCTGGGTGTGTTACGTTAACACAGTGGGGTCAGTCTGCTATTCCCTGGGTGTGTGAGATTGACAGAATGGGGTCAGTCTGCTCTTCCCTGTGTGTGTTACTTTGACAGATTAGGGTAAGTCTGCACTTCCCTGGGTGTGTTACATTGACAGAGTGGGGTCAGTCTGCTCTTCCCTGGGTGTGTTACATTGACAGAGTGGGGTCACTCTGCTCTTCCCTGGGTGTGTTACATTGACAGAGTGGGGACAGTCTGCTCTTCCCTGGGTATGTTACATTGACACAGTGGGGTCCGTCTGCTCTTCCCTGGGTGTGTTACATTGACAGAGTGGGGTCAGTCTGCTCCTCCCTGAGTGTGTTACATTGACAGAGTGGGGTCAGTCTGCTCTTTCCTGGGTGTGTTACATTGACAGAGTGGGATCAGTCTGCACTTCCCTGGGTGTGTCACATTGACACAGTGGGGTCCGTCTGCTCTTCCCTGGGTGTGTTACATTGACAGAGTGGGGTCAGTCAGCAATTCCCTGGGTTTGTTACATTGACAGAGTGGGATCAGTCTGCTCTTCCCTGGGTGTGTTACATTGACAGAGTGGGGTCAGTCTGCTCTTCCCTGGGTGTGTTACATTGTCAGAGTGGGGTCAGTTTGCTCTTCCCTGGGTGTGTTACATTGACAGAGTGGGGTCAGTCTGCACATCCTTGGATGTGTTACATTGAGAGAGTGGGGTCAGTCTGCTCTTCCCTGGATGTGTTATATTGACAGAGTGGGGTCAGTCTGCTCTTCTCTGGGTGTTTTACTTTGACAGAGTGGGGTCAGTCTGCTCTTCCCTGGGTGTGTTACATTGACAGAGTGAGGTCAGTCTGTGATTCCCTGGATTGGTTACATTAACACAGTGGGGTCAGTCTGCTTTTCTCTGGGTGAGTTAGATTGACAGAGTGTGGTCAGTCTGCTCTTTCCTGGGTGTGTTACATTGACAGAGTGGGATCAGTCTGCTCTTAACTCAGTGGGTTACATTGACAGAGTGGGGTCGGTCTGCTCTTCCCTGGTGAGTTAAATTGACAGAGTGAGTTCATTCTGCACTTCCCTGGTTGGGTTACGTTAACAGAGTTGGGTCAGTCTGCTCTTCCCTCAGAGTGTTACATTGACAGAGTGGGGTCAGTCTGCTCTTCCCTCAGAGTGTTACATTGACAGAGTGGGGTCAGTCTGCTCTTCCCTGGGTGTGTTACATTGACAGAGTGGGGTCAGTCTGCACTTCCCTGGGTGTGTCACATTGACAGAGTGGAGTCAGTCTGCTCTTCCCGGGGGGTGTGTTACTTTGACAGAGTGGGGTCAGTCTGCTCTTCCCTGGGTGTGTTACATTGACAGAGTGGGATCAGTCTGCACTTCCCTCAGAGTGTTACATTGACAGAGTGGGGTCAGTCTGCTCTTCCCTGGGTGTGTTACATTGACAGAGTGGGGTCAGTCTGCACTTCCCTGGGTGTGTCACATTGACAGTGTGGGGTCAGTCTGATCTTCCCTGGGTGTGTTACATTGACAGAGTGGGGTCAGTCTGCTCTTCCCTGGGTGTGTTACATTGACAGAGTGGGATCAGTCTGCACTTCCCTGGGTGTGTCACATTGACAGAGTGGGCTCAGTCTGCAATTCCCTGGGTGTGTTACATTGACAGAGTGGGGTCAGTCTGCAATTCCCTGTGTTTGTTACATTGACAGAGTGGGATCAGTCTGCTCTTCCCTGGGTGTGTTACATTGACAGAGTGGGGTCAGTCTTCTCTTCCCTGGGTGTTTTACATTGATAGAGTGGGGTCAGTCTGCTCTTCCCTGGGTGTGTTACATTGACAGAGTGGGGTCAATCTTCTCTTCCCTGGGTGTGTTACATTGACAGAGTGGGGTCAGTCTGCTCTTCCCTGGATGTGTTACATTGACAGAGTGGGTTCAGTCTGCTCTTCCCTGGGTGTGTTACATTGGCAGAGTGGGATCAGTCTGCTCTTCCCTGGGTGTGTCACATTGACAGAGTGGAGTCAGTCTGCTCTTCCCTGGGGGTGTGTTCCATTGACGGAGTGGGGTCAGTCTGATCTTCCCTGGGTGTGTTACACTGACAGAGTGGTGTCAGTCTGCTCTTCCCTGGGTGTGTTACATTGACAGAGTGGGATCAGTCTGCTCTTCCCTGGGTGTGTCACATTGACAGAGTGGGGTCAGTCTGAAATTCTCTGGGTGTGTTACATTGACAGAGTGGGATCAGTCTGCTCTTCCCAGGGAGTGTCACATTGACAGAGTGCGGTCAGTCTGAAATTCCCTGGGTGTGTTACATTGACAGAGTGGGGTCAGTCTGCTCTTCCCTGTGCGTGTTACATTGACAGAGTGGGGTCAGAATGCTCTTTCCTGGGTGTATTACATTGACAAGATGGGGTCCGTCTGTTCTTCCGTGGGTGTGGACATTGACAGAGTGGGGTCAGTCTGCAATTCCCTGGGTTTGTTACATTGACAGAGTGGGATCAGTCTGCTCTTCCCTGGGTGTGTTACATTGACAGAGTGGGGTCAGTCTGCAATTCCCTGGGTTTGTTACATTGACAGACTGGGGTCACTCTGCTCTTCCCTGGGTGTGTTACATTGACAGAATGAGGTCAGTCTGCAATTCCCTGGGTGTGTTACATTCACAGAGTGGGGGCAGTCTGCTCTTCCTTGGGTGGGTTACATTGACAGAGTGGGATCAGTCTGCTCTTCTCTGGGTGTGTGACATTGACAGAGTGGGGTCAGTCTGCAATTCCCTGTGTTTGTTACATTGACAGAGTGGGATCAGTCTGCTCTTCCCTGGGTGTGTTACATTGACAGAGTGGGGTCAGTCTTCTCTTCCCTGGGTGTTTTACATTGATAGAGTGGGGTCAGTCTGCTCTTCCCTGGGTGTGTTACATTGACAGAGTGGGGTCAATCTTCTCTTCCCTGGGTGTGTTACATTGACAGAGTGGGGTCAGTCTGCTCTTCCCTGGATGTGTTACATTGACAGAGTGGGTTCAGTCTGCTCTTCCCTGGGTGTGTTACATTGGCAGAGTGGGATCAGTCTGCTCTTCCCTGGGTGTGTCACATTGACAGAGTGGAGTCAGTCTGCTCTTCCCTGGGGGTGTGTTCCATTGACGGAGTGGGGTCAGTCTGATCTTCCCTGGGTGTGTTACACTGACAGAGTGGTGTCAGTCTGCTCTTCCCTGGGTGTGTTACATTGACAGAGTGGGATCAGTCTGCTCTTCCCTGGGTGTGTCACATTGACAGAGTGGGGTCAGTCTGAAATTCCCTGGGTGTGTTACATTGACAGAGTGGGATCAGTCTGCTCTTCCCAGGGAGTGTCACATTGACAGAGTGCGGTCAGTCTGAAATTCCCTGGGTGTGTTACATTGACAGAGTGGGGTCAGTCTGCTCTTCCCTGTGCGTGTTACATTGACAGAGTGGGGTCAGAATGCTCTTTCCTGGGTGTATTACATTGACAAGATGGGGTCCGTCTGTTCTTCCGTGGGTGTGGACATTGACAGAGTGGGGTCAGTCTGCAATTCCCTGGGTTTGTTACATTGACAGAGTGGGATCAGTCTGCTCTTCCCTGGGTGTGTTACATTGACAGAGTGGGGTCAGTCTGCAATTCCCTGAGTTTGTTACATTGACAGACTGGGGTCACTCTGCTCTTCCCTGTGTGTGTTACATTGACAGAGTGGAGTCAGTCTGCAATTCCCGGGGTTTGTTACATTGACAGAGTGGGATCAGTCTGATCTTCCCTGGGTGTGTTACATTGACAGAGTGGGGTCACTCTGCTCTTCCCTGGGTGTGTTACATTGACAGATTGAGGTCAGTCTGCAATTCCCTGGGTGTGTTACATTCACAGAGTGGGGTCAGTCTGCTCTTCCTTGGGTGGGTTACATTGACAGAGTGGAGTCAGTCTTCTCTTCCCTGGGTGTGTTACATTGACAGAGCGGGGTCAGTCTGCTCTTCCCTGGGAGTGTGACATTGACAGAGTGGGGTCAGTCTGCTCTCCCCTGGTTGTGTTGCATTGACAGAGTGGGGTCAGTCTTCTCTTCCCTTGGTGTGTTACTTTGACAGAGTGGGGTCAATCTGCTCTTCCATGGGTGTGTTACATTGACAGAGTGAGGTCAGTCTGCTCTGCCCTGGGTGTGTTACATTGACTGAGTGGGATCAGTCTGCACTTCCCTGGTGTGTTACATTGACAGTGTGGGGTCAGTCTGCGCTTCCCTGGGGGTGTGACATTGACAGAGTGGGTTCAGTCTGCTCTTCCCTGGGTTTGTTACATTGACAGAGTGGGATAAGTCTGCTCTTCCCTGGGTGTGTTACATTGACAGAGTGGGGTCAGTCTGCTCTTCCCTGGGTGTGTTACATTGACAGAGTGAGGTCAGTCCGCATTTCCCTGGGTGTGTTACATTCACAGAGTGGGGGCAGTCTGCTCTTCCTTGGGTGTGTTACATTGACAGAGTGGAGTCAGTCTTCTCTTCCTTGGGTGTTTTACATTGACAGAGCGGGGTCAGACTGCTCTTCCCTGGGACTGTTACATTGACAGAGTGGGATCAGTCTGCTCTTCCCTGGGTGTGTTACATTGACAGTGTGGGGTAAGTCTGCAATTCACTTGGTGTTTCACATTGACAGAGTGGGGTCAGTCTGCTCACCCCTGGGTGTGTTGCATTGACAGAGTGGGGTCAGTCTGCTCTTCCCTGGGTGTGTTTCATTGACAGAGTGGGGTCAGTCTGCTCTTCCCTGGCTGTGTTACATTGACAGAGTGGGGTCAGTCTTCTCTTCCCTGGGTGTGTTACATTGACAGAGTGGGATCAGTCTGCACTTCCCTGGTGTGTCACATTGACAGAGTGGAGTCAGTCTGCTCTTCCCTGGGGGTGTGTTACATTGACAGAGTGGGGTCAGTCTTCTCTTCCCTGGGTGTGTTACATTGACAGAGTGGGGTCAGTCTGCTCTTCCCTGGATGTGTTACATTGACAGAGTGGGTTCAGTCTGCTCTTCCCTGGGTGTGTTACATTGGCAGAGTGGGATCAGTCTGCTCTTCCCTGGGTGTGTCACATTGACAGAGTGGAGTCAGTCTGCTCTTCCCTGGGGGTGTGTTCCATTGACAGAGTAGGGTCAGTCTGATCTTCCTTGGGTGTGTTACATTGACAGAGTGGGATCAGTCTGCTCTTCCCTGGGTGTGTCACATTGACAGAGTGGGGTCAGTCTGAAATTCCCTGGGTGTGTTACATTGACAGAGTGGGATCAGTCTGCACTTCCCTGCGAGTGTCACATTGACAGAGTGCGGTCAGTCTGAAATTCCCTGGGTGTGTTACATTGACAGAGTGGGGTAAGTCTGCTCTTCCCTGTGCGTGTTACATTGACAGAGTGGGGTCAGAATGCTCTTTCCTGGGTGTATTACATTGACTAGATGGGGTCCGTCTGTTCATCCCAGGGTGTGGACATTGACAGAGTGGGGTCAGTCTGCAATTCCCTGGGTGTTTGACATTGACAGAGTGGGATCAGTCTGCTCCCCCCTGGGTGTGTTACATTGACAGAGTGGGGTCACTCTGCTCTTCCCTGTGTGTGTTTCATTGACAGAGTGGGGTCAGTCTGCTCTTCCCTGGGTGTGTTACATTGACAGAGTGGGGTCAGTCTGCTCTTCCCTGGATGTGTTACATTGACAGAGTGGGATCAGTCTGCACTTCCCTGGTGTGTTACATTGACAGAGTGGAGTCAGTCTGCTCTTCCCTGGGGGTGTGTTACATTGACAGAGTGGGGTCAGTCTGATCTTCCCTGGGTGTGTTACATTGACACAGTGGGGTCCGTCTGCTCTTCCCTGGGTGTTTTACATTGACAGAGTGGGGTCAGTCTGCAATTCCCTGGGTTTGTTACATTTACAGAGTGGATTCAGTCTGCTCTTCTCTGGGTGTGTTACATTGACAGAGTGGGGTCACTCTGCTCTTCCCTGGGTGTGTTACATTGACAGAGTGGGGTCAGTCTGCTCTTCCCTGGGTGTGTTACATTGACAGAGTGGGGTCAGTCTGCAATTCCCTGGGTGTGTTACATTGACAGAGTGGGGTCAGTCTGCTCTTCCCTGGGTGTGTTACATTCACAGAGTGGGGACAGTCTGCTATTCCCTGGGTGTGTTACATTGACAGAGTGGGGTCAGTCTGATCTTCCCTGAGTGTGTTACATTGACACAGTGGGGTCCCTCTGCTCTTCCCTGGGTGTGTTACATTGACAGAGTGGGGTCAGTCTGCAATTCCCTGGGTTTGTTACATTGACAGACTGGGATCAGTCTGCTCTTCCCTGGGTGTGTTACATTGACAGAGTGGGGTCAGTTTGCTCTTCTCTGTGTGTGTTACATTGACAGAGTGGTGTCACTCTGCTCTTCCCTGGGTGTGTTACATTGACAGAGTGGGGTCAGTCTGCTCTTCCCTGGGTGTGTTACATTGACAGAGTGGGGTCAGTCTGCAATTCCCTGGGTGTGTTACATTGACAGAGTGGGGTCAGTCTGCTCTTCCCTGGGTGTGTTACTTTCACAGAGTGGGATCAGTCTGCTCTTCCCTGGGTGTGTTACATTGACAGAGTGGGGTCAGTCTGCAATTCCCTGGGTGTTTTACATTGACAGAGTGGGGTCAGTCTGCTCTCCCCTGGGTGTGTTGCATTGACAGAGTGGGGTCAGTCTTCTCTTCCCTGGGTGTGTTACATTGACAGAGCGGGATCAGTCTGCTCTTCCCTGGGTGTGTTACATTGACAGAGTGGAGTCAGTCTGCAATTCCCGGCGTTTGTTACATTGACAGAGTGGGATCAGTCTGCTCTTCCCTGGGTGTGTTACATTGACAGAGTGGGGTCAGTCTGCTCTTCTCTGGGTGTGTTACATTGACAGAGTGGGGTCACTCTGCTCTTCCCTGGGTGTGTTACATTGACAGAGTGAGGTCAGTCTGCAATTCCCTGGGTGTGTTACATTCACAGAGTGGGGGCAGTCTGCTCTTCCTTGGGTGGGTTTCATTGACTGAGTGGAGTCAGTCTTCTCTTCCCTGGGTGTGTTACATTGACAGAGCGGGGTCAGTCTGCTCTTCCCTGGGAGTGTTACATTGACAGAGTGGGATCAGTCTGCTCTTTCCTGGGTGTGTTACATTGACAGAGTGGGTCAGTCTGCAATTCCCTGCGTGTTTTACATTGACAGAGTGGGGTCAGTCTGCTCTCCCCTGGGTGTGTTGCATTGACAGAGTGGGGTCAGTCTGCACTTCCCTGGGTGTGTTACATTGACAGAGTGGTGTCAGACTGCTCTTCCCTGGGTGTGTTACATTGACAGAGTGGGATCAGTCTGCACTTCCCTGGTGTGTCACATTGGCAGAGTGGTGTCAGACTGCTCTTCCCTGGGGGTGTGACATTGACAGAGCGGTGTCAGTCTACTCTTCCCTGTGTGTGTTACATTGACAGAGTGGGGTCAGTCTGCAATTCCCTGGGTGTTTTACATTGACAGAGTGGGGTCAGTCTGCTCTCCCCTGGGTGTGTTGCATTGACAGAGTGGGGTCAGTCTTCTCTTCCCTGGGTGTGTTACATTGACAGAGTGGGGTCAGTCTGCTCTTCCCTGGGTGTGTTACATTGACAGAGTGGGATCAGTCTGCTCTTCCCTGGGTGTGTTACATTGACAGAGTTGGGGCAGTCTGCTCTTCCTTGGGTGGGTTTCATTGTCAGAGTGGAGTCAGTCTTCTCTTCCCTGGGTGTGCTACATTGACAGAGCGGAGTCAGTCTGCTCTTCCCTGGGAGTGTTACATTGACAGAGTGGGATCAGTCTGCTCTTCCCTGGGTGTGTTACATTGACAGAGTGGGGTCAGTCTGCAATTCCCTGGGTGTTTTACATTGACAGAGTGGGGTCAGTCTGCTCTCCCCTGGGTCTGTTGCATTGACAGAGAGGGGTCAGTCTTCTCTTCCCTGGGTGTGTTACATTGACAGAGTGGGGTCAGTCTGCTCTTCCCTGCGTGTGTTACATTGACAGAGTGGGATCAGTCTGCTCTTCCCTCGGTGTGTTACATTGACAGAGTGGGGTCAGTCTGCTCTTCTCTGGGTGTGTTACATTGACAGAGTGGGGTCACTCTGCTCTTCCCTGGGTGTGTTGCATTGACATAGTGAGGTCAGTCTGCAATTCCCTGGGTTTGTTACATTCACAGAGTGGGGACAGTCTGCTATTCCCTGGGTGTGTTACATTGACAGTGCGGGGTCAGTCTGATCTCCCCTGGGTGTGTTACATTGACAGAGTGGGGTCAGTCTGCTCTTGCCTGGGTGTGTTACATTGACAGAGTGGGGGTAGTCTGCTCTTCCTAGGGTTGGTTACATTGAGAGAGTGGTGTCAGTCTGCTCTTCCCTGGATGTGTTACATTGACAGAGTGGGATCAGTCTGCTCTTGTCTGGGTGGTTTACTTTGAGAGAGTGGGGTCAGTCTGCTCTTCCCTGGGTGTGTTACATTGACAGAGTGAGTTCATTCTGCGATTCCCTGGATTGGTTACATTAACACAGTGGGGTCAGTCTGCTCTTCCCTGGGTGAGTTAGATTGACAGAGTGTGGTCAGTCTGCTCTTCGCTGGGTGTGTTACATTGACAGAATGGGGTCAGTCTACTCTTCCCTGGGTGTGATACATTGACAGAGTGGGGTCAGTCTGCTCTTCCCTGGGTGTGTTATATTGACAGTGAGTTCAGTCTGCTCTTTCCTGGGTGTGTTACATTGGCAGAGTGTGGTCAGTCTGCTCTTAACTGAGTGGGTTACATTGATAGAGTGGGGCCAGTCTGCTCTTCCCTGGTGACTTAAATTGACAGAGTGAGTTTATTCTGCACGTGCCTGGTTGGGTTACGTTAACAGAGTTGGGTCAGTCTGCTCTTCGCTGGGTGTGTTACATTGACAGAGTGGTGTCAGCCTGCTCTTCCCTGAGTGTGTTACATTGAAAGATTGGGGTCAGTCTGCACATCCCTGGATGTGTAACATTGAGAGAGTGGGGTCAGTCTGGTCTTCCCTGAATGTGTTACATTGACACAGTGGGGTCAGTCTGCTCTTCTCTGGGTGTGTTACTTTGACAGAGTAGGGTGAGTCTGCTCTTTCCTGGGTGTGTTAGATTGACAGAATGGGGTCAGTCTGCTCATCCCTGGGTGTGTTACTTTAACACAGTGGGGTCAGTCTGCTCTTCCCTGGGTGTGTTAGATTGACAGAATGGGGTCAGTCTGCTCTTCCCTGGGAGTGTTACATTAACACAGTGGGGTCAGTCTGCTCTTCCCTGGGTGCGTTAGATTGACAGAATGGGGTCAGTCTGCTCTTCCCTGCGTGTGTTACATTGACAGAGTGGGGTCAGTCTGCTCTTCCCTGGGTGTGTTACTTTGACAGAGTAGGTTGAGAATGCTCTTCCCTGGGTGTGTTCCATTGACAGAGTGGGGTCAGTCTTCTCTTCCCTTGCTGTGTTACATTGACAGAGCGGGGTCAGTCTGCTCTTCCCTGGGAGTGTTACATTGACAGAGTGGGGTCAGTCTGCTCTTTCCTGGGTGTGTTACATTGACAGAGTGGGGTCAGTCTGCAATTCCCTGCGTGTTTTACATTGACAGAGTGGGGTCAGTCTGCTCTCACCTGGGTGTGTTGCATTGACAGAGTGGGGTCAGTCTGCTCTTCCCTGGGTGTGTTACATTGACAGAGTGGTGTCAGTCTGCTCTTCCCTGGGTGTGT
The DNA here is from genome assembly GCF_047496795.1 of Chiloscyllium punctatum. Taxonomy (NCBI): domain Eukaryota; kingdom Metazoa; phylum Chordata; class Chondrichthyes; order Orectolobiformes; family Hemiscylliidae; genus Chiloscyllium; species Chiloscyllium punctatum. The sequence goes on from NW_027309929.1 coordinate 399,310, forward strand.
TACATTGACAGAGTGGGATCAGTCTGCACTTCCCTGGTGTGTCACATTGGCAGAGTGGAATCAGTCTGATCTTCCCTGGGTGTGTTACATTGACACAGTGGGGTCCGTCTGCTCTTCCCTGGGTGTGTTACATTGACAGAGTGGGGTCAGTCTGCAATTCCCTGGGTGTGTTACATTGACACAGTGGGGTCCGTCTGCTCTTCCCTGGGTGTGTTACATTGACAGAGTGGGGTCAGTCTGCAATTCCCTGGGTTTGTTACATTGACAAAGTGGGATCAATCTGCTCTTCCCTGGGTGTGGAACATTGACAGAGTGGGGTCAGTCTGCTCTTCCCTGGGTGCGTTACTTTGACAGAGTAGGGTGAGTCTGCTCTTCCCTGGGTGTGTTACATTGACAGAGTGAGGTAATTCTGCGATTCCCTGGGTGTGTTAGCTTGACTGAATGGGGTCAGTCTGCTCTTCCCTGGGAGTGTTACATTAACACAGTGAGTTCAGTCTGCTCTTCCCTGGGTGTGTTAGATTGACAGAATAGGGTCAGTCTGCTCATCCCTGGGTGTGTTACATTAACACAGTGGGGTCAGTCTGCAATTCCCTGGGTGTTTTACATTGACAGAGTGGGGTCAGTCTGCTCTCCCCTGGGTGTGTTACATTGACAGAGTGGGGTCATTCTTCTCTTCCCTGGGTGTGTTTCATTGACAGAGTGGGGTCACTCTGCTCTTCCCTGGGTGTGTTACATTGACAGAGTGAGGTCAGTCTGCAATTCCCTTGGTGTGTTACATTCACAGAGTGGGGACAGTCTGCTATTCCCTGGGTGTGTTACATTGACAGAGCGGGGTCAGTCTGATCTCCCCTGGGTGTGTTACATTGACAGAGTGGGGTCAGCCTGCTCTTCCCAGGGTGTGTTACATTGACAGAGTGGTGTCAGTCTGCTCTTCCCTGGCTGTGTTACATTGACAGAGTGGGATCAGTCTGCACTTCCCTGGTGTGTCACATTGGCAGAGTGGAGTCAGTCTGCTCTTCCCTGGGGGTGTGACATTGACAGAGCGGGGTCAGTCTGCTCTTCCCTGGGAGTGTTACATTGACAGAGTGGGATCAGTCTGCTCTTCCCTGTGTGTGTTACATTGACAGAGTGGGGTCAGTCTGCAATTCCCTGGGTGTTTTACATTGACAGAGTGGGGTCAGTCTGCTCTCCCCTGGGTGTGTTGCATTGACAGAGTGGGGTCAGTCTTCTCTTCCCTGGGTGTGTTACATTGACAGAGCGGGGTCAGTCTGCTCTTCCCTGGGTGTGTTACATTGACAGAGTGGAGTCAGTCTGCAATTCCCGGCGTTTGTTACATTGACAGAGTGGGATCAGTCTGCTCTTCCCTGGGTGTGTTACATTGACAGAGTGGGGTCAGTCTGCTCTTCTCTGGGTGTGTTACATTGACAGAGTGGGATCAGTCTGCTCTTCCCTGGGTGTGTTACATTGACACAGTTGTTTCCGTCTGCTCTTCCCTGGGTGTGTTACATTGACAGAGTGGGGTCAGTCTGCAATTCCCTGGGTTTGTTACATTGACAGAGTGCGGTCAGTCTGCTCTCCCCTGGGTGTGTTACATTGACAGAGTGGGGTCAGTCTGCTCTTCCCTGGGTGTGTTACTTTGACAGAGTAGGTTGAGTCTGCTCTTCCCTGGGTGTGTTACATTGACAGAGTGGGATCAGTCTGCACTTCCCTGGTGTGTCACATTGACAGAGTGGAGTCAGTCTGCTCTTCCATGTGGGTGTGTTCCATTGACAGAGTGGGTTCAGTCTGATCTTCCCTGGGTGTGTTACATTGACACAGTTGTTTCCGTCTGCTCTTCCCTGGGTGTGTTACATTGACAGAGTGGGGTCAGTCTGCAATTCCCTGGGTTTGTTACATTGACAGAGTGGGGGCAGTCTGCTCTTCCTTGGGTGGGTTACATTGACAGAGTGGAGTCAGTCTTCTCTTCCCTGGGTGTGTTACATTGACAGAGCGGCGTCAGTCTGCTCTTCCCTGGGACTGTTACATTGACAGAGTGGGATCAGTCTGCTCTTCCCTGGGTGTGTTACATTGACAGAGTGGTGTCAGTCTGCTCTTCCCTGGGAGTTTTACATTGACAGAGTGCGGTCAGTCTGCTCTCCCCTGGGTGTGTTACATTGACAGAGTGGGGTCAGTCTGCTCTTCCCTGGCTGTGTTACATTGACAGAGTGGGGTCAGTCTGCTCTTCGCTGGGTGTGTTACATTGACAGAGTGAGGTCAGTCTGCAATTCCCTGGGTGTGTTACATTCACAGAGTGGGGGCAGTCTGCTCTTCCTTGGGTGGGTTACATTGACAGAGTGGAATTAGTCTTCTCTTCGCTGGGTGTGTTACATTGACAGAGCGGGGTCAGTCTGCTCTTCCCCTGGGAGTGTTACATTGACAGAGTGGGATCAGTCTGCTCTTTCCTGTGTGTGTTACATTGACAGAGTGGGGTAAGTCTGCAATTCCCTGGGTGTTTTACATTGACAGAGTGGGGTCAGTCTGCTCTCCCCTGGGTGTGTTGCATTGACAGAGTGGGGTCAGTCTGCTCTTCCCTGGGTGTGTTACATTGACAGAGTGGTGTCAGTCTGCTCTTCCCTGGGTGTGTTACATTGACAGAGTGGGATCAGGCTGCACTTCCCTGGTGTGTCACATTGGCAGAGTGGTGTCAGTCTGCTCTTCCCTGGGGGTGTGACATTGACAGAGCGGGGTCAGTCTGCTCTTCCCTGGGAGTGTTACATTGACAGAGTGGGATCAGTCTGCTCTTCCCTGTGTGTGTTACATTGACAGAGTGGGGTCAGTCATCAATTCCCTGGGTGTTTTACTTTGACAGAGTGGGGTCAGTCTGCTCTCCCCTGGGTCTGTTGTATTGACAGAGAGGGGTCAGACTTCTCTTCATTGGGTGTGTTACATTGACAGAGTGGGGTCAGTCTGCTCTTCCCTGGGTATGTTACATTGACAGAGTGGGGGCAGTCTGCTCTTCCTTGGGTGGGTTTCATTGTCAGAGTGGAGTCAGTCTTCTCTTCCCTGGGTGTGTTACATTGACAGAGCGGGGTCAGTCTGCTCTTCCCTGGGAGTGTTACATTGAAAGAGTGGGATCAGTCTGCTCTTCCCTGGGTGTGTTACATTGACAGAGTGGGGTCAGTCATCAATTCCCTGGGTGTTTTACATTGACAGAGTGGGGTCAGTCTGCTCTCCCCTGGGTCTTTTGCATTGACAGAGAGGGGTCAGTCTTCTCTTCATTGGGTGTGTTACATTGACAGAGTGGGGTCAGTCTGCTCTTCCCTGGGTGTGTTACATTGACAGAGTGGGATCAGTCTGCTCTTCCCTCGGTGTGTTACATTGACAGAGTGGGGTCAGTCTGCTCTTCTCTGGGTGTGTTACATTGACAGAGTGGGGTCACTCTGCTCTTCCCTGGGTGTGTTACATTGACAGAGTGAGGTGAGTCTGTAATTCCCTGGGTGTGTTACATTCACAGAGTGGGGACAGTCTGCTCTTCCCTGTGTGTGTTACATTGACAGTGCGGGGTCAGTCTGATCTCCCCTGGGTATGTTATATTGACAGAGTGGGGTTAGTCTGCTCTTCCTAGGGTTGGTTACATTGACAAAGTGGAGACAGTCTTCTCTTCCCTGGGTGTGTTACATTGACAGAGTTGGGTCAGTCTGCAAATCCTTGGACGTGTTACATTGAGAGAGTGGTGTCAGTCTGCTCTTCCCTGGATGTGTTACATTGACAGAGTGGGATCAGTCTGCTCTTCTCTGGGTGTTTTACTTTGAGAGAGTCGGGTCAGTCTGCTCTTCCCTGGGTGTGTTACATTGACAGAGTGAGTTCATTCTGCGATTCCCTGGATTGGTTACATTAACACAGTGTGGTCAGTCTGCTCTTCCCTGGGTGTGTTACATTGACAGAATGGGGTCAGTCTACTCTTCCCTGGGTGTGATACATTGAAAGATTGGGGTCAGTCTGCACATCCCTGGATGTGTGACATTGAGAGAGTGGGGTCAGTCTGGTCTTCCCTGAATGTGTTACATTGACACAGTGGGGTCAGTCTGCTCTTCTCTGGGTGTGTTACTTTGACAGTAGGGAGAGTCTGCTCTTCCCTGGGTGTGTTAGATTGACAGAATGGGGTCAGTCTGCTTATCCCTGGGTGTGTTACTTTAACACAGTGGGGTCAGTCTGCTCTTCCCTGGGTGTGTTAGATTGACAGAATGGGGTCAGTCTGCTCTTCCCTGGGAGTGTTACATTAACACAGTGGGGTCAGTCTGCTCTTCCCTGGGTGTGTTAGATTGACAGAATGGGGTCAGTCTGCTCTTCCCTGGGTGTGTTTTTTTGACAGAGTGGGGTCAGTCTGCTCTTCCCTGGGTGTGTTACTTTGACAGAGTAGGTTGAGTCTGCTCTTCCCTGGGTGTGTTACATTGACTGAGTGGGGTCAGTCTGCTCTTCCCTGGGTGTGTTACATTGACAGAGTGGGATCAGTCTGCACTTCCCTGGTGTGTCACATTGACAGAGTGGGATCAGTCTGCACTTCCCTGGTGTGTCACATTGACAGAGTGGAGTCAGTCTGCTCTTCCATGTGGGTGTGTTCCATTGACAGAGTGGGTTCAGTCTGATCTTCCCTGGGTGTGTTACATTGACACAGTTGTTTCCGTCTGCTCTTCCCTGGGTGTGTTACATTGACAGAGTGGGGTCAGTCTGCTCTTCCCTGGGTATGTTACATTGACAGAGTGGGGGCAGTCTGCTCTTCCTTGGGTGGGTTTCATTGTCAGAGTGGAGTCAGTCTTCGCTTCCCTGGGTGTGTTACATTGACAGAGCGGGGTCAGTCTGCTCTTCCCTGGGAGTGTTACATTGACAGAGTGGGATCAGTCTGCTCTTCCCTGGGTGTGTTACATTGACAGAGTGGGGTCAGTCATCAATTCCCTGGGTGTTTTACATTGACAGAGTGGGGTCAGTCTGCTCTCCCCTGGGTCTGTTGCATTGACAGAGAGGGGTCAGTCTTCTCTTCATTGGGTGTGTTACATTGACAGAGTGGGGTCAGTCTGCTCTTCCCTGGGTGTGTTACATTGACAGAGTGGGATCAGTCTGCTCTTCCCTCGGTGTGTTACATTGACAGAGTGGGGTCAGTCTGCTCTTCTCTGGGTGTGTTACATTGACAGAGTGGGGTCACTCTGCTCTTCCCTGGGTGTGTTACATTGACAGAGTGAGGTGAGTCTGTAATTCCCTGGGTGTGTTACATTCACAGAGTGGGGACAGTCTGCTCTTCCCTGGGTGTGTTACATTGACAGTGCGGGGTCAGTCTGATCTCCCCTGGGTATGTTATATTGACAGAGTGGGGTTAGTCTGCTCTTCCTAGGGTTGGTTACATTGACAGAGTGGAGACAGTCTTCTCTTCCCTGGGTGTGTTACATTGACAGAGTTGGGTCAATTTGCAAATCCTTGGACGTGTTACATTGAGAGAGTGGTGTCAGTCTGCTCTTCCCTGGATGTGTTACATTGACAGAGTGGGATCAGTCTGCTCTTCTCTGGGTGTTTTACTTTGAGAGAGTCGGGTCAGTCTGCTCTTCCCTGGGTGTGTTACATTGACAGAGTGAGTTCATTCTGCGATTCCCTGGATTGGTTACATTAACACAGTGTGGTCAGTCTGCTCTTCCCTGGGTGTGTTACATTGACAGAATGGGGTCAGTCTACTCTTCCCTGGGTGTGATACATTGAAAGATTGGGGTCAGTCTGCACATCCCTGGATGTGTGACATTGAGAGAGTGGGGTCAGTCTGGTCTTCCCTGAATGTGTTACATTGACACAGTGGGGTCAGTCTGCTCTTCTCTGGGTGTGTTACTTTGACAGTAGGGAGAGTCTGCTCTTCCCTGGGTGTGTTAGATTGACAGAATGGGGTCAGTCTGCTTATCCCTGGGTGTGTTACTTTAACACAGTGGGGTCAGTCTGCTCTTCCCTGGGTGTGTTAGATTGACAGAATGGGGTCAGTCTGCTCTTCCCTGGGAGTGTTACATTAACACAGTGGGGTCAGTCTGCTATTCCCTGGGTGTGTTAGATTGACAGAATGGGGTCAGTCTGCTCTTCCCTGGGTGTGTTTTTTTGACAGAGTGGGGTCAGTCTGCTCTTCCCTGGGTGTGTTACTTTGACAGAGTAGGTTGAGTCTGCTCTTCCCTGGGTGTGTTACATTGACAGAGTGGGATCAGTCTGCACTTCCCTGGTGTGTCACATTGACAGAGTGGAGTCAGTCTGCTCTTCCATGTGGGTGTGTTCCATTGACAGAGTGGGTTCAGTCTGATCTTCCCTGGGTGTGTTACATTGACACAGTTGTTTCCGTCTGCTCTTCCCTGGGTGTGTTACATTGACAGAGTGGGGTCAGTCTGCAATTCCCTGGGTTTGTTACATTGACAGAGTGGGGGCAGTCTGCTCTTCCTTGGGTGGGTTACATTGACAGAGTGGAGTCAGTCTTCTCTTCCCTGGGTGTGTTACATTGACAGAGCGGCGTCAGTCTGCTCTTCCCTGGGACTGTTACATTGACAGAGTGGGATCAGTCTGCTCTTCCCTGGGTGTGTTACATTGACAGAGTGGTGTCAGTCTGCTCTTCCCTGGGAGTTTTACATTGACAGAGTGCGGTCAGTCTGCTCTCCCCTGGGTGTGTTACATTGACAGAGTGGGGTCAGTCTGCTCTTCCCTGGCTGTGTTACATTGACAGAGTGGGGTCAGTCTGCTCTTCGCTGGGTGTGTTACATTGACAGAGTGGGATCAGTCTGCACTTCCCTGGTGTGTCACATTGACAGAGTGGAGTCAGTCTGCTCTTCCCTGGGTGTGTGTTACATTGACAGAGTGGGGTCAGTCTGATCTTCCCTGGGTGTGTTACATTGACAGAGTGGAGTCAGTCTTCTCTTTCCTGGGTGTGTTACATTGACAGAGTTGGGTCAGTCTGCACATCCTTGGATGTGTTACGTTGAGAGAGTGGTGTCAGTCTGCTCTTCCCTGCATGTGTTACATTGACAGAGTGGGATCAGTCTGCTCTTCTCTGGGTGTTTTACTTTGAGAGAGTGGGGTCAGTCTGCTCTTCCCTGGGTGTGATACATTGACAGAGTGAGGTCATTCTGCGATTCCCTGGATTGGTTACATTAACACAGTGGGGTCAGTCTGCTCTTCCCTGGGTGAGTTAGATTGACAGATTGTGGTCAGTCTGCTCTTCCCTGGGTGTGTGACATTGACAGAATGGGGTCAGTCTGCTCTTCCCTGGGAGTGATACATTGACAGAGTGGGGTCTGTCTGCTCTTCCCTGGGTGTGTTATATTGACAGAGTGAGTTCAGTCTGCTCTTTCCTGGGTGTGTTACATTGACAGAGTGTGGTCAGTCAGCTCTTAACTGAGTGGGTTACATTGATAGAGTGGGGCCAGTCTGCTCTTCCCTGGTGACTTACATTGACAGAGTGAGTTCATTCTGCACTTCCCTGGGTGTGTTACATTGACAGAGTGGGGTCACTCTGCTCTTCCCTGGGTGTGTTACATTGACAGAGTGGGGTCAGTCTGCAAATCCCGGCGTTTGTTACATTGACAGAGTGGGATCAGTCTGCTCTTCCCTGGGTGTGTTACATTGACAGAGTGGGGTCAGTCTGCTCTTCTCTGGGTGTGTTACATTGACAGAGTGGGATCAGTCTGCTGTTCCCTGGGTGTGTTACATTGACAGAATGGGGTCAGTTTAAATTCCCTGGGTGTTTTACATTGACAGAAAGGGGTCAGTCTGCTCTCCCCTGTGTGTGTTGCATTGACAGAGTGGGGTCAGTCTTCTCTTCCCTGGGTGTGTTACATTGACAGAGAGGGGTCAGTCTGCTTTTCCCTGGGTGTGTTACATTGACAGAGTGGGATCAGTCTGCACTTCCCTGGTGTGTCACATTGGCAGAGTGGAGTCAGTCTGCTCTTCCCTGGGGGTGTGACATTGACAGAGCGGGGTCAGTCTGCTCTTCCCTGCGAGTGTTTCATTGACCGAGTGGGATCAGTCTGCTCTTCCCTGGGTGTGTTACATTGACAGAGTGGGGTCAGTCTGCAATTCCCTGGGTGTGTTACTTTGACAGAGTGGGGTAAGTCTGCTCTCCCCTGGGTGTGTTAGATTGACAGAGTGGGGTCAGTCTTCTCTTCCCTGGGTGCGTTACATTGACAGAGTGGGGTCAGTCTGCTCTTCCCTGGGTGTGTAACATTGACAGAGTGGGGACAGTCTGCTCTTCCTTGGGTGGCTTACATTGACAGAGTGGAGTCAATCTTCTCTTCCCTGGGTGTGTTACATTGACAGAGCGGGGTCAGTCTGCTCTTACCTGGGAGTGTTACATTGACCGAGTGGGGTCATTCTGCAATTCCCTGGGTGTTTTACATTGACAGAGTGGGGTCAGTCTGCTCTCCCCTGGGTGTGTTGCATTGACAGAGTGGGGTCAGTCTTCTCTTTCCTGGGTGTGTTACATTGACAGAGTGGGGTCAGTCTGCTCTTCCCTGGGTGTGTTACATTGACAGAGTGGGATCAGTCTGCTCTTCCCTGGGTGTGTTACATTGACAGTGTGGCGTCCGTCTGCTCTTCCCTGGGTGTGTTACATTGACAGAGTGGGGTCAATCTGCAATTCCCTGGGTTTGTTACATTGACAGAATTGGATCAGTCTGCAATTACCTGGGTGTGTTACATTGACAGAGTTGGGTCAGTCTGCTCTTCCCTGGGTGTGTTACTTTGACAGAGTAGGGTGAGTCTGCTCTTCCCTGGGTGTGTTACATTGACAGAGTGAGGTCATTCTGCGATTCCCTGGGTGTGTGAGCTTGACAGAATGGGGTCAGTCTGCTCTTCCCTGGGAGTGTTACTTTAACACAGTGAGGTCAGTCTGCTCTTCCCTGGGTGTGTTAGATTAACACAGTGGGGTCAGTCTGCTATTCCATGTGGGTGTGTTCCATTGATAGAGTGGGTTCAGTCTGATCTTCCCTGGGTGTGTTACTTTGACAGAGTAGGGTGAGTCTGCTCTTCCCTGGGTGTGTTACATTGACAGAGTGGGATCAGTCTGCTCTTCCCTGGGTGTGTTACATTGACAGAGTGGGGTCAGTCTGCTCTTCCCTGGGTGTGTTACATTGACAGAGTGGGGTCAGTCATCAATTCCCTGGGTGTTTTACATTGACAGAGTGGGGTCAGTCTGCTCTCCCCTGGGTCTGTTGCATTGACAGAGAGGGGTCAGTCTTCTCTTCATTGGGTGTGTTACATTGACAGAGTGGGGTCAGTCTGCTCTTCCCTCGGTGTGTTACATTGACTTGGTGGGGTCAGTCTGCTCTTCTCTGGGTGTGTTACCTTGACAGAGTGGGGTCACTCTGCTCTTCCCTGGGTGTGTTACATTGACAGAGTGAGGTGAGTCTGCAATTCCCTGGATGTGTTACTTTCACAGAGTGGGGACAGTCTGCTATTCCCTGGGTGTGTTACATTGACAGTGCGGGGTCAGTCTGATCTCCCCTGGGTATGTTATATTGACAGAGTGGGGGTAGTCTGCTCTTCCTAGGGTTGGTTACATTGACAGAGTGGAGTCAGTCTTCTCTTCCCTGGGTGTGTTACATTGACAGAGTTGGGTCAGTCTGCAAATCCTTGGACGTGTTACATTGAGAGAGTGGTGTCAGTCTGCTCTTTCCTGGATGTGTTACATTGACAGAGTGGGATCAGTCTGCTCTTCTCTGGGTGTTTTACTTTGACAGAGTGGGGTCAGTCTGCTCTTCCCTGTGTGTTGCATTGACAGAGTGAGGTCATTCTGCGATTCCCTCGATTGGTTGCATTAACACAGTGTGGTCAGTCTGCTCTTCCCTGGGTGTGTTACATTGACAGAATGGGGTCAGTCTAAACTTCCCTGGGTGTGATACATTGAAAGATTGGGGTCAGTCTGCACATCCCTGGATGTGTGACATTGAGAGAGTGGGGTCAGTCTGGTCTTCCCTGAATGTGTTACATTGACACAGTGCGGTCAGTCTGCTCTTCTCTGGGTGTGTTACTTTGACAGAGTAGGGTGAGTCTGCTCTTCCCTGGGTGTGTTAGATTGACAGAATGGGGTCAGTCTGCTTATCCCTGGGGGGGGTTACTTTAACACAGTGGGGTCAGTCTGCTCTTCCCTGGGTGTGTTAGATTGACAGAATGGGGTCAGTCTGCTCTTCCCTGGGAGTGTTACATTAACACAGTGGGGTCAGTCTGCTCTTCCCTGGGTGTGTTAGATTGACAGAATGGGGTCAGTCTGCTCTTCCCTGGGTGTGTTTTTTTGACAGAGTGGGGTCAGTCTGCTCTTCCCTGGGTGTGTTACTTTGACAGAGTAGGTTGAGTCTGCTCTTCCCTGGGTGTGTTACATTGACTGAGTGGGGTCAGTCTGCTCTTCCCTGGGTGTGTTACATTAACAGAGTGGGATCAGTCTGCACTTCCCTGGTGTGTCACATTGACAGAGTGGAGTCAGTCTGCTCTTCCATGTGGGTGTGTTCCATTGACAGAGTGGGTTCAGTCTGATCTTCCCTGGGTGTGTTACATTGACACAGTTGTTTCCGTCTGCTCTTCCCTGGGTGTGTTACATTGACAGAGTGGGGTCAGTCTGCAATTCCCTGGGTTTGTTACATTGACAGAGTGGGGGCAGTCTGCTCTTCCTTGGGTGGGTTACATTGACAGAGTGGAGTCAGTCTTCTCTTCCCTTGGTGTGTTACATTGACAGAGCGGGGTCAGTCTGCTCTTCCCTGGGACTGTTACATTGACAGAGTGGGATCAGTCTGCTCTTCCCTAGGTGTGTTACATTGACAGAGTGGTGTCAGTCTGCTCTTCCCTGGGAGTTTTACATTGACAGAGTGCGGTCAGTCTGCACTTCCCTGGTTGTGTTACATTGACAGAGTGGGGTCAGTCTGCTCTCCCCTGGGTGTGTTACATTGACAGAGTGGGGCCAGTCTGCTCTTCCCTGGCTGTGTTACATGGACAGAGTGGGGTCAGTCTGCTCTTCGCTGGGTGTGTTACATTGACAGAGTGGGATCAGTCTGCACGTCCCTGGTGTGTCACATTGACAGAGTGGAGTCAGTCTGCTCTTCCCTGGGTGTGTGTTACATTGACAGAGTGGGGTCAGTCTGATCTTCCCTGGGTGTGTTACATTGACAGAGTGGAGTCAGTCTTCTCTTTCCTGGGTGTGTTACATTGACAGAGTTGGGTCAGTCTGCACATCCTTGGATGTGTTACGTTGAGAGAGTGGTGTTAGTCTGCTCTTCCCTGCATGTGTTACATTGACAGAGTGGGATCAGTCTGCTCTTCTCTGGGTGTTTTACTTTGAGAGAGTGGGGTCAGTCTGCTCTTCCCTGGGTGTGTTACATTGACAGAGTGAGGTCATTCTGCGATTCCCTGGATTGGTTACATTAACACAGTGGGGTCAGTCTGCTCTTCCCTGGGTGAGTTAGATTGACAGATTGTGGTCAGTCTGCTCTTTCCTGGGTGTGTTACATTGACAGAATGGGGTCAGTCTGCTCTTCCCTGGGAGTGATACATTTACAGAGTGGGGTCTGTCTGCTCTTCCCTGGGTGTGTTATATTGACAGAGTGATTTCAGTCTGCTCTTTCCTGGGTGTGTTACATTGACAGAGTGTGGTCAGTCAGCTCTTAACTGAGTGGGTTACATTGATAGAGTGGGGCCAGTCTGCTCTTCCCTGGTGACTTACATTGACAGAGTGAGTTCATTCTGCACTTCATTGGGTGTGTTACATTGACAGAGTGGGGTCACTCTGCTCTTCCCTGGGTGTGTTACATTGACAGAGTGGGGTCAGTCTGCTCTCCCCTGGGTCTGTTGCATTGACAGAGTGGGGTCAGTCTTCTCTTCCCTGGGTGTGTTACATTGACAGAGAGGGGTCAGTCTGCTTTTCCCTGTGTGTGTTACATTGACAGAGTGGGATCAGTCTGCACTTCCCTGGTGTGTCACATTGGCAGAGTGGAGTCAGTCTGCTCTTCCCTGGGGGTGTGACATTGACAGAGCGGGGTCAGTCTGCTCTTCCCTGGGAGTGTTACATTGACAGAGTGGGATCAGTCTGCTCTTCCCTGGGTGTGTTACATTGACAGAGTGGGGTCAGTCTGCAATTCCCTGGGTGTGTTACTTTGAGAGAGTGGGGTCAGTCTGCTCTCCCCTGGGTGTGTTGCATTGACAGAGTGGGGTCAGTCTTCTCTTCCCTGGGTGTGTTACATTGACAGAGTGGGGTCAGTCTGCTCTTCCCTGGGTGTGTAACATTGACAGAGTGGGGTCAGTCTGCTCTTCCCTGGCTGTGTTACATTGACAGAGTGGGGACAGTCTGCTCTTCCTTGGGTGGCTTACATTGACAGAGTGGCGTCAATCTTCTCTTCCCTGGGTGTGTTACATTGACAGAGCGGGGTCAGTCTGCTCTTCCCTGGGAGTGTTACATTGACAGAGTGGGGTCATTCTGCAATTCCCTGGGTGTTTTACATTGACAGAGTGGGGTCAGTCTGCTCTCCCCTGGGTGTGTTGCATTGACAGAGTGGGGTCAGTCTTCTCTTCCCTGGGTGTGTTACATTGACAGAGTGGGGTCAGTCTGCTCTTCCCTGGGTGTGTTACATTGACAGAGTGGGATCAGTCTGCTCTTCCCTGGGTGTGTTACATTGACAGTGTGGCGTCCGTCTGCTCTTCCCTGGGTGTGTTACATTGACAGAGTGGGATCAATCTGCAATTCCCTGGGTTTGTTACATTGACAGAGTGGGATCAGTCTGCTCTTCCCTGGGTGTGTTACATTGACAGAGTTGGGTCAGTCTGCTCTTCCCTGGGTGTGTTACTTTGACAGAGTAGGGTGAGTCTGCTCTTCCCTGGGTGTGTTACATTGACAGAGTGAGGTCATTCTGCGATTCCCTGGGTGTGTGAGCTTGACAGACTGGGGTCAGTCTGCTCTTCCCTGGGAGTGTTACTTTAACACAGTGAGGTCAGTCTGCTCTTCCCTGGGTGAGTTAGATGGACAGAATGGGGTCAGTCTGCTCATCCCTGGGTGTGTTACATTAACACAGTGGTGTCAGTCTGCTCTTCCCTGGGTGTGTTAGATTGACAGAATGGGGTCAGTCTGCTCTTCCCTGGGAGTGTTACATTGACAGAGTGTGGTCAGTCTGCTCTTAACTGAGTGGGTTACATTGACAGAGTGGGGTCAGTCTGCTCTTCCCTGGGTGTGATACATTGACAGAGTGGGGTCAGTCTGCTCTTCCCTGGGTGTGTTACATTGACAGAGTGTGGTCAGTCTGCTCTTAACTGAGTGGGTTACATTGACAGAGTGGGGTCAGTCTGCTCTTCCCTGGGTGTGTTATATTGACAGAGTGAGTTCAGTCTGCTCTTTCCTGGGTGTGTTACATTGACAGAGTGAGTTCAGTCTGCACTTCCCTGGTTGGGTTACGTTAACAGAGTTGGGTCAGTCTGCTCTTCGCTGGGTGTGTTACATTAACACTGTGGGGTCAGTCTGCTCTTCCCTGGGTGTGTTAGATTGACAGAACGGGGTCAGTCTGCTCTTCTCTGGGTGTGTTACATTTACAGAGTGGGGTCACTCTGCTCTTCCCTCCGTGTGTTACATTGACAGAGTGTGGTCAGTCTGCAATTCCCTGGGTGTGTTACATTCACAGAGTGGGGACAGTCTGCTATTCCCTGGGTGTGTTACATTGACAGAGCGGGGTCAGTCTGATCTCCCCTGGGTGTGTTACATTGACAGAGTGGGTTTTGTCTGCTCTTGCCTGGGTGTGTTACATTGACAGAGTTGGGGCAGTCTGCTCTTCCTAGGGTGGGTTACATTGACAGAGTGGAGTCAGTCTTCTCTTCCCTGGGTGTGTTACATTGACAGAGCGGGGTCAATCTGATCTCCCCTGGGTGTGTTACATTGACAGAGTGAGGTCATTCTGCGGTTCCCTGGATGGGTTACATTAACAGAGTAGCGTCAGTCTGCTCTTCCCTGGGTGTGTTAGATTGACAGAGTGGGGTCAGTCTGCTCTTCCCTTGCTGTCTTACATTGACAGAGTGGGGTCAGTCTGCTCTTCCCTGAGTGTATTACATTGAGAGCGTGGTGTCAGTCTGCTCTTCCCTGGGAGTGTTACATTGACAGAGTGGGGTCAGTCTGCTCTTCCCTGCGTGACTCACATTGACAGAGTTGGGTCAATCTGCTCTTCCCTGGGTGGGTTACATTGACAGAGTGTGGTCAGTCTGCTCTCCCTGGTTGGGTTACGTTAACAGAGTTGGGTCAGTCTACTCTTCGCTGAGTGTGTTACATTGACAGAGTGTGGTCAGTCTGCTCTTCCCTGGGTGGGTTACATTGACATAGTGGGGTCAGTCTGCTCTTCCCTTGCTGTCTTACATTGACAGAGTGGGGTCAGTCTGCTCTTCCCTGGGTGTATTACATTGACAGAGTGGGATCAGTCTGCTCTTCTCTGGGTGTTTTACTTTGACAGAGTGGGGTCAGTCTGCTCTTCCCTGGATTGGTTACATTAACACAGTGGGGTCAGTCTGCTCTTCCCTGGGTGAGTTAGATTGACAGAGTGGGGTCAGTCTGCTCTTCCCTATTTGTGTTACATTGACAGAGTGGGATCAGTCTGCTCTTCCCTGGGTGTGTCACATTGACAGAGTGGGCTCAGTCTGAAATTCCCTGTGTGTGTTACATTGACAGAGTGGGATCAGTCTGCACTTCCCTGGGTGTGTCACATTGACAGAGTGGGGTCAGTCTGCTCTCCCCTGGGTGTGTTACATTGACAGAGTGGGGTCAGTCTGCTCTTCCCTGGGTGTGTTACATTGACAGAGTGGGGTCAGTCTGCTCTTCCCTGTGCGTGTTACATTGACAGAATGGGGTCAGTATGCTCTTTCCTGGGTGTGTTACATTGACAACATGGGGTCCGTCTGCTCTTCCCTGGGTGTGTCCATTGACAGAGTGGTGTCAGTCTGCAATTCCCTGGGTTTGTTACATTGACAGAGTGGGATCAGTCTGCTCTTCCCTGGGTGTGTGACATTGACAGAGTGGGGTCAGTCTGCAATACCTTGCGTTTGTTACATTGACAGAGTGGGGTCACTCTGCTCTTCCCAGGGTGTGTTACATTGACAGAGTGGAGTCAGTCTGCAATTCCCGGGGTTTGTTACATTGACAGAGTGGGATCAGTCTGCTCTTCCCTGGGTGTGTTACATTGACAGAGTGGGGTCAGTCTGCTCTTCCCTGGGTGTGTTACATTGACAGAGTGGGGTCAGTCTGCAATTCCCTGGGTTTGGTACATTGACAGAGTGGGGTCAGTCTGCTCTTCCCTGGGTGTTTTACATTGATAGAGTGGGGACAGTCTGCTCTTCCCTGGGTGTGTTACATTGACAGAGTGGGGACAGTCTTCTCTTCCCTGGGTGTGTTACATTGACAGAGTGGGGTCAGTCTGCTCTTCCCTGGATGTGTTACATTGACAGAGTGGGGTCAGTCTACTCTTCCCTGGGTGTGTTACATTGACAGAGTGGGATCAGTCTGCACTTCCCTGGGTGTGTCACATTGATAGAGTGGAGTCAGTCAGCTCTTCCCTGGGAGTGTGTTCCATTGACAGAGTGGGGTCAGTCTGATCTTCCCTGGGTGTGTTACACTGACAGAGTGGGGTCAGTCTGCTCTTCCCTGGTTGTGTTACATTGACAGAGTGGGATCAGTCTGCTCTTCCCTGGGTGTGTCACATTGACAGAGTGGGCTAAGTCTGAAATTCCCTGTGTGTGTTACATTGACAGAGTGGGATCAGTCTGCACTTCCCTGGGTGTGTCACATTGACAGAGTGCGGTCAGTCTGAAATTCCCTGGGTGTGTTATTTGACAGAGTGGGGTCAGTCTGCTCTTCCCTGGGTGTGTTACATTGACAGAGTGGGGTCAGTCTGCTCTTCCCTGTGCGTGTTACATTGACAGAGTGGGGTCAGTATGCTCTTTCCTGGGTGAGTTACATTGACAACATGAGGTCCGTCTGCTCTTCCCTGGGTGTGTTACATTGACAGAGTGGGATCAGTCTGCACTTCCCTGGTGTGTCACATTGGCAGAGTGGAGTCAGTCTGCTCTTCCCTGGGGGTGTGTTAAATTGATAGAGTGGGGTCAGTCTGATCTTCCCTGGGTGTGTTACATTCACAGAGTGGGGGCAGTCTGCAATTCCCTGGGTTTGTTACATTGACAGAGTGGGATCAGTCTGCTCTTCCCTGGGTGTGTGACATTCACAGAGTGGGGTCAGTCTGCTCTTCTCTGGGTGTGTTACATTGACAGAGTGTGGTCACTCTGCTCTTCCCTGGGTGTGTTACATTGACAGAGTGAGGTCAGTCTGCAATTCCTTGGGTGTGTTACATTCACAGAGTGGGGGCAGTCTGCTCTTCCTTGGGTGGGTTACATTGACAGAGTGGAGTCAGTCTTCATTTCCCTGGGTGTGTTACATTGACAGAGTGGGATCAGTCTGCTCTTCCCTGGGTGTGTTACATTGACAGAGTGGGGTCAGTCTGCAATTCCCTTGGTGTTTTACAATGACAGAGTGGGGTCAGTCTGCAAATCCCGGCGTTTGTTACATTGACAGAGTGGGATCAGTCTGCTCTTCCCTGGGTGTGTTACATTGACAGAGTGGGGTCAGTCTGCTCTTCTCTGGGTGTGTTACATTGACAGAGTGGGGTCAGTCTGCAAATCCCGGCGTTTGTTACATTGACAGAGTGGGATCAGTCTGCTCTTCCCTGGGTGTGTTACATTGACAGAGTGGGGTCAGTCTGCTCTCCCCTGTGTGTGTTGCATTGACAGAGTGGGGTCAGTCTTCTCTTCCCTGGGTGTGTTACATTGACAGAGAGGGGTCAGTCTGCTTTTCCCTGGGTGTGTTACATTGACAGAGTGGGATCAGTCTGCACTTCCCTGTTGTGTCACATTGGCAGAGTGGAGTCATTCTGCTCTTCCCTGGGGGTGTGACATTGACAGAGCGTGGTCAGTCTGCTCTTCCCTGGGAGTGTTACATTGACAGAGTGGGATCAGTCTGCTCTTCCCTGGGTGTGTTACATTGACAGAGTGGGGTCAGTCTGCAATTCCCTGGGTGTGTTACTTTGAGAGAGTGGGGTCAGTCTGCTCTCCCCTGGGTGTGTTGCATTGACAGAGTGGGGTCAGTCTTCTCTTCCCTGGGTGTGTTACATTGACAGAGTGGGGTCAGTCTGCTCTTCCCTGGGTGTGTAACATTGACAGAGTGGGGTCAGTCTTCTCTTCCCTGGCTGTGTTACATTGACAGAGTGGGGACAGTCTGCTCTTCCTTGGGTGGCTTACATTGACAGAGTGGGATCAATCTGCAATTCCCTGGGTTTGTTACATTGACAGAGTGGGATCAGTCTGCTCTTCCCTGGGTGTGTTACATTGACAGAGTTGGGTCAGTCTGCTCTTCCCTGGGTGTGTTACATTGACAGTGTGGCGTCCGTCTGCTCTTCCCTGGGTGTGTTACATTGACAGTGTGGGATCAATCTGCAATTCCCTGGGTTTGTTACATTGACAGAGTGGGATCAGTCTGCTCTTCCCTGGGTGTGTTACATTGACAGAGTGGGATCAATCTGCAATTCCCTGGGTTTGTTACATTGACAGAGTGGGATCAGTCTGCTCTTCCCTGGGTGAGTTAGATGGACAGAATGGGGTCAGTCTGCTCATCCCTGGGTGTGTTACATTAACACAGTGGTGTCAGTCTGCTCTTCCCTGGGTGTGTTAGATTGACAGAATGGGGTCAGTCTGCTCTTCCCTGGGAGTGTTACATTGACAGAGTGTGGTCAGTCTGCTCTTAACTGAGTGGGTTACATTGACAGAGTGGGGTCAGTCTGCTCTTCCCTGGGTGCGTTACATTGAGAGAGTGTGGTCAGTCTGCTCTTAACTGAGTGGGTTACATTGACAGAGTGGGGTCAGTCTGCTCTTCCCTGGGTGTGTAACATTGACAGAGTGGGGTCAGTCTGCTCTTCCCTGGCTGTGTTACATTGACAGAGTGGGGACAGTCTGCTCTTCGTTGGGTGGCTTACATTGACAGAGTGTCGTCAATCTTCTCTTCCCTGGGTGTGTTACATTGACAGAGCGGGGTCAGTCTGCTCTTCCCTGGGAGTGTTACATTGACAGATTGGGGTCATTCTGCAATTCCCTGGGTGTTTTACATTGACAGAGTGGGGTCAGTCTGCTCTCCCCTGGGTGTGTTGCATTGACAGAGTGGGGTCAGTCTTCTCTTCCCTGGGTGTGTTACTTTGACAGAGTGGGGTCAGTCTGCTCTTCCCTGGGTGTGTTACATTGACAGAGTGGGATCAGTCTGCTCTTCCCTGTGTGTGTTACATTGACAGTGTGGCGTCCGTCTGCTCTTCCCTGGGTGTGTTACATTGACAGAGTGGGATCAATCTGCAATTCCCTGGGTTTGTTACATTGACAGAGTGGGATCAGTCTGCTCTTCCCTGGGTGTGTTACATTGACAGAGTTGGGTCAGTCTGCTCTTCCCTGGGTGTGTTACTTTGACAGAGTAGGGTGAGTCTGCTCTTCCCTGGGTGTGTTACATTGACAGAGTGAGGTCATTCTGCGATTCCCTGGGTGTGTGAGCTTGACAGAATGGGGTCAGTCTGCTCTTCCCTGGGAGTGTTACTTTAACACAGTGAGGTCAGTCTGCTCTTCCCTGGGTGAGTTAGATGGACAGAATGGGGTCAGTCTGCTCATCCCTGGGTGTGTTACATTAACACAGTGGTGTCAGTCTGCTCTTCCCTGGGTGTGTTAGATTGACAGAATGGGGTCAGTCTGCTCTTCCCTGGGAGTGTTACATTGACAGAGTGTGGTCAGTCTGCTCTTAACTGAGTTTGTTACATTGACAGAGTGGGGTCAGTCTGCTCTTCCCTGGGTGTGATACATTGACAGAGTGGGGTCAGTCTGCTCTTCCCTGGGTGTGTTACATTGACAGAGTGTGGTCAGTCTGCTCTTAACTGAGTGGGTTACATTGACAGAGTGGGGTCAGTCTGCTCTTCCCTGGGTGTGTTATATTGACAGAGTGAGTTCAGTCTGCTCTTTCCTTGGTGTGTTACATTGACAGAGTGAGTTCAGTCTGCACTTCCCCGGTTGGGTTACGTTAACAGAGTTGGGTCAGTCTGCTCTTCGCTGGGTGTGTTACATTAACACTGTGGGGTCAGTCTGCTCTTCCCTGGGTGTGTTTGATTGACAGAACGGGGTCAGTCTGCTCTTCTCTGGGTGTGTTACATTTACAGAGTGGGGTCACTCTGCTCTTCCCTCCGTGTGTTACATTGACAGAGTGAGGTCAGTCTGCAATTCCCTGGGTGTGTTACATTCACAGAGTGGGGACAGTCTGCTATTCCCTGGGTGTGTTACATTGACAGAGCGGGGTCAGTCTGATCTCCCCTGGGTGTGTTACATTGACAGAGTGGGTTCTGTCTGCTCTTGCCTGGGTGTGTTACATTGACAGAGTGGGGGGCAGTCTGCTCTTCCTAGGGTGGGTTACATTGACAGAGTGGAGTCAGTCTTCTCTTCCCTGGGTGTGTTACATTGACAGAGCGGGGTCAATCTGATCTCCCCTGGGTGTGTTACATTGACAGAGTGAGGTCATTCTGCGGTTCCCTGGATGGGTTACATTAACAGAGTAGCGTCAGTCTGCTCTTCCCTGGGTGTGTTAGATTGACAGAGTGGGGTCAGTCTGCTCTTCCCTTGCTGTCTTACATTGACAGAGTGGGGTCAGTCTGCTCTTCCCTGGGTCTGTTACATTGACAGAGTGGGGTCAGTCTGCTCTTCCCTGCGTGACTCACATTGACAGAGTTGGGTCAATCTGCTCTTCCCTGGGTGGGTTACATTGACAGAGTGTGGTCAGTCTGCTCTCCCTGGTTGGGTTACGTTAACAGAGTTGGGTCAGTCTACTCTTCGCTGGGTGTGTTACATTGACAGAGTGTGGTCAGTCTGCTCTTCCCTGGGTGTGTTACATTGACATAGTGGGGTCAGTCTGCTCTTCCCTTGCTGTCTTACATTGACAGAGTGGGGTCAGTCTGCTCTTCCCTGGGTGTATTACATTGAGAGCGTGGTGTCAGTCTGCTTTTAACTGGATGTGTTACATTGACAGAGTGGGATCAGTCTGCTCTTCTCTGGGTGTTTTACTTTGACAGAGTGGGGTCAGTCTGCTCTTCCCTGGATTGGTTACATTAACACAGTGGGGTCAGTCTGCTCTTCCCTGGGTGAGTTAGATTGACAGAGTGTGGTCAGTCTGCTCTTCCCTATTTGTGTTACATTGACAGAGTGGGATCAGTCTGCTCTTCCCTGGGTGTGTCACATTGACGGAGCGGGGTCAGTCTGATCTCCCCTGGGTGTGTTACATTGACAGAGTGGGGTCAGTCTGCTCTTCCCTGGGTGTGTTACATTGACAGAGTGGGGTCAGTCTGCTCTTCCCTGTGCGTGTTACATTGACAGAGTGGGGTCAGTATGCTCTTTCCTGGGTGTGTTACATTGACAACATGGGGTCCGTCTGCTCTTCCCTGGGTGTGTCCATTGACAGAGTGGTGTCAGTCTGCAATTCCCTGCGTTTGTTACATTGTCAGAGTGGGATCAGTCTGCTCTTCCCTGGGTGTGTGACATTGACAGAGTGGGGTCAGTCTGCAATACCTTGCGTTTGTTACATTGACAGAGTGGGGTCACTCTGCTCTTCCCAGGGTGTGTTACATTGACAGAGTGGAGTCAGTCTGCAATTCCCGGGGTTTGTTACATTGACAGAGTGGGATCAGTCTGCTCTTCCCTGGGTGTGTTACATTGACAGAGTGGGGTCAGTCTGCAATTCCCTGGGTTTGGTACATTGACAGAGTGGGGTCAGTCTGCTCTTCCCTGGGTGTTTTACATTGATAGAGTGGGGACAGTCTGCTCTTCCCTGGGTGTGTTACATTGACAGAGTGGGGTCAGTCTTCTCTTCCCTGGGTGTGTTACATTGACAGAGTGGGGTCAGTCTGCTCTTCCCTGGATGTGTTACATTGACAGAGTGGGGTCAGTCTACTCTTCCCTGGGTGTGTTACATTGACAGAGTGGGATCAGTCTGCACTTCCCTGGGTGTGTCACATTGATAGAGTGGAGTCAGTCTGCTCTTCCCTGGGAGTGTGTTCCATTGACAGAGTGGGGTCAGTCTGATCTTCCCTGGGTGTGTTACACTGACAGAGTGGGGTCAGTCTGCTCTTCCCTGGTTGTGTTACATTGACAGTGTGGGATCAGTCTGCTCTTCCCTGGGTGTGTCACATTGACAGAGTGGGCTCAGTCTGAAATTCCCTGTGTGTGTTACATTGACAGAGTGGGATCAGTCTGCACTTCCCTGGGTGTGTCACATTGACAGAGTGCGGTCAGTCTGAAATTCCCTGGGTGTGTTATTTGACAGAGTGGGGTCAGTCTGCTCGTCCCTGGGTGTGTTACATTGACAGAGTGGGGTCAGTCTGCTCTTCCCTGTGCGTGTTACATTGACAGAGTGGGGTCAGTATGCTCTTTCCTGGGTGAGTTACATTGACAACATGAGGTCCGTCTGCTCTTCCCTGGGTGTGTTACATTGACAGAGTGGGATCAGTCTGCACTTCCCTGGTGTGTCACATTGGCAGAGTGGAGTCAGTCTGCTCTTCCCTGGGGGTGTGTTAAATTGATAGAGTGGGGTCAGTCTGATCTTCCCTGAATGTGTTACATTCACAGAGTGGGGGCAGTCTGCAATTCCCTGGATTTGTTACATTGACAGAGTGGGATCAGTCTGCTCTTCCCTGGGTGTGTGACATTGACAGAGTGGGGTCAGTCTGCAATTCCCTGGGTTTGTTACATTGACAGAGTGGGATCAGTCTGCTCTTCCCTGGGTGTGTGACATTCACAGAGTGGGGTCAGTCTTCTCTTCTCTGGGTGTGTTACATTGACAGAGTGTGGTCACTCTGCTCTTCCCTGGGTGTGTTACATTGACAGAGTGAGGTCAGTCTGCAATTCCTTGGGTGTGTTACATTCACAGAGTGGGGGCAGTCTGCTCTTCCTTGGGTGGGTTACATTGACAGAGTGGAGTCAGTCTTCATTTCCCTGGGTGTGTTACATTGACAGAGTGGGATCAGTCTGCTCTTCCCTGGGTGTGTTACATTGACAGAGTGGGGTCAGTCTGCAATTCCCTTAGTGTTTTACATTGACAGAGTGGGGTCAGTCTGCTCTCCCCTTGGTTTGTTACATTGACAGAGTGGGGTCAGTCTGCTCTTCCCTGGGTGTGTTACATTGACAGAGTGGTGTCAGTCTGCTCTTCCCTGGGAGTTTTACATTGACAGAGTGGGGTCAGTCTGCTCTTCCCTGGGTGTGTTACACTGACAGAGTGGGGTCAGTCTGCTCTCCCCTGGGTGTGTTACATTGACAGAGTGGGGTCAGTCTGCTCTTCCCTGGGTGTGTTACATTGACAGAGTGGGGTCAGTCTGCTCTTCGCTGGGTGTGTTACATTGACAGAGTGGGATCAGTGTGCACTTCCCTGGTGTGTCACATTGACAGAGTGGAGTCAGTCTGCTCTTCCCTGGGGGTGTGTTACATTGACAGAGTGGGGTCAGTCTGATCTTCCCTGGGTGTGTTACATTGACAGAGTGGAGTCAGTCTTCTCTTCCCTGTGTGTGTTACATTGACAAAGTTGGGTCAGTCTGCACATCCTTTGATGTGTTACGTTGAGAGAGTGGTGTCAGTCTGCTCTTCCCTGCATGTGTTACATTGACAGAGTGGGATCAGTCTGCTCTTCTCTGGGTGTTTTACTTTGAGAGAGTGGGGTCAGTCTGCTCTTCCCTGGGTGTGTTACATTGACAGAGTGAGGTCATTCTGCGATTCCCTGGATTGGTTACATTAACACAGTGGGGTCAGTCTGCTCTTCCCTTGGTGAGTTAGATTGACAGAGTGTGGTCAGTCTGCTCTTCCCTGGGTGTGTTACATTGACAGAATGGGGTCAGTCTGCTCTTGCCTGGGTG
The DNA here is from genome assembly GCF_047496795.1 of Chiloscyllium punctatum. Taxonomy (NCBI): domain Eukaryota; kingdom Metazoa; phylum Chordata; class Chondrichthyes; order Orectolobiformes; family Hemiscylliidae; genus Chiloscyllium; species Chiloscyllium punctatum. The sequence continues at coordinate 422,265 of NW_027309929.1, forward strand.
TGTTACATTGACAGAGTGGGGGCAGTCTGCTCTTCCTAGGGTTGGTTACATTGACAGAGTGGAGTCAGTCTTCTCTTCAATGGGTGTGTTACATTGACAGAGTTGGGTCAGTCTGCACATCCTTGGATGTGTTACATTGAGAGAGGGGTGTCAGTCTGCTCTTCCCTGGATGTGTTACATTGACAGAGTGGGATCAGTCTTCTCTTCTCTGGGTGTTTTACTTTGAGAGAGTGGTGTCAGTCTGCTCTTCCCTGGGTGTGTTACATTGACAGAGTGAGGTCATTCTGCGATTCCCAAGATTGGTTACATTAACACAGTGCGGTCAGTCTGCTCTTCCCTGGGTGTGTTACATTGACAGAGTTGGGTCAGTCTGCTCTTCGCTGGGTGTGTTACATTGACAGAGTGGTGTCAGTCTGCTCTTCCCAGAGTGTGTTACATTGACAGAGTGGGGTCAGTCTGCTCTTCCCTGGGTGTGTTACATTGACAGAGTGGGCTCAGTCTGCTCTTGCCTGAGTGTGTTACATTGAAAGATTGGGGTCAGTCTGCACAACCCTGGATGTGTTACATTGAGAGAGTGGGGTCAGTCTGGTCTTCCCTGAATGTGTTACATTGACACAGTGGGGTCAGTCTGCTCTTCTCTGGGTGTGTTACTTTGACAGAGTATGGTGAGTCTGCTCTTCCCTGGGTGTGTTACATTGACAGAGTGAGGTCATTCTGCGATTCCCTGGGTGTGTTAGCTTGACAGAATAGGGTCAGTCTGCTCTTCCCTGGGAGTGTTACAAAAACACAGTGGGGTCAGTCTGCTCTTCCCTGGGTGTGTTAGATTGACAGAATGGGGTCAGTCTGCACATCCCTGGGTGTGTTACATTAACACAGTGGGGTCATTCTGCTCTTCCCTGGGTGTGAGACATTGACAGAGTGGGGTCAGTCTGCTCTTCCCTGGGTGTGTTATATTGACAGAGTCGGTTTGTCTGATATTCCCTTGGTGTGTTACATTGACAGAGTGTGGTCAGTCTGAACTTAACTGAGTGGGTTACATTGACAGAGTGGGGTCAGTCTACTCTTCCCTGGTGACTTACATTGACAGAGTGAGATCATTCTGCACTTCCCTGGTTGGGTTACGTTAACAGAGTTGGTTCAGTCTGCTCTTCGCTGGGTGTGTTACATTGACAGAGTGGGGTCAGTCTGCTCTTCCCTGAGTGTGTTAAATTGACAGAGTGTGGTCAGTCTGCTCTTCCCTGGGTGTGATACATTGACAGAGTGGGGTCAGTCTGCTCTTCCCTGAGTGTGTTACATTGAAAGATTGGGGTCAGTCTGCACATCCCTGGATGTGTTACATTGAGAGAGTGGGGTCAGTCTGGTCTTCCCTGGATGTGTTCCATTGACACAGTAGGGTCAGTCTGCTCTTCTCTGGGTGTGTTACTTTGACAGAGTGGGGTGATTCTGCTCTTCCCTGGGTGTGTTACATTGACAGAGTGAGGTCATTCTGCGATTCCCTGGGTGTGTTAGATTGACAGAATGTGGTCAGTCTGCTCTTCCCTGGGTGTGTTTCATTAACACAGTGGGGTCAGTCTGCTCTTCCCTGGGTGTGTTAGATTGACAGAATGGGGTCAGTCTGCTCTTCCCTGTGTGTGTTACATTTACACAGGTGGGTCAGTCTGCTCTTCCTTGGGTGTGATACATTGCCAGAGTGGGGTCAGTCTGCTCTTCCCTGTGTGTGTTTCATTGACAGAGTGGGGTCACTCTGCTCTTCCCTGGGTGTGTTACATTGACAGAGTGGGGTCAGTCTGCTCTTCCCCTGGGTGTGTTGCGTTGACAGAGTGGGGTCAGTCTGCACATCCTTGGATGTGTTACATTGAGAGAGTGGGGTCAGTCTGCTCTTCCCTGGATGTGTGGCATTGACAGAGTGGGATCAGTCTGCTCTTCTCTGGGTGTTTTACTTTGACAGAATGGGGTCAGTCTGCTCTTCCCTGGGTGTGTTACATTAACACAGTTGGGTCAGTCTGCTCTTCCTTGGGTGTGTTACATTGACAGAGTGGGGTCAGTCTGCTCTTCCCTGGGTGTGTTTCATTTACAGAGTGGGGTCAAACTGCTCTTCCCCAGGTGTGTTACATTGACAGAGTGAGGTCAGTCTGCAATTCCCTGGGTGTGTTACATTGACAGAGTGGGGACAGTCTGCTATTCCCTGGGTGTGTTACATTGACAGAGCGAGGTCAGTCTGATCTCCCCTGGGTGTGTTACGTTGACAGAGTGGGGTCAGTCTGCTCTTGCCTGGGTGTGTTACATTGACAGAGTGGGGTCACTCTGCTCTTCCTAGGGTTGGTTACATTGACAGAGTGGGGTCAGTCTGCAATTCCCTGGGTTTGGTACATTGACAGAGTGGGGTCAGTCTGCTCTTCCCTGGGTGTTTTACATTGATAGAGTGGGGACAGTCTGCTCTTCCCTGGGTGTGTTACATTGACAGAGTGGGGTCAGTCTTCTCTTCCCTGGGTGTGTTACATTGACAGAGTGGGGTCAGTCTGCTCTTCCCTGGATGTGTTACATTGACAGAGTGGGATCAGTCTGATCTTCCCTGGGTGTGTTACATTGACAGAGTGGGATCAGTCTGCACTTCCCTGGGTGTGTCACATTGATAGAGTGGAGTCAGTCTGCTCTTCCCTGGGAGTGTGTTCCATTGACAGAGTGGGGTCAGTCTGATCTTCCCTGGGTGTGTTACACTGACAGAGTGGGGTCAGTCTGCTCTTCCCTGGTTGTGTTACATTGACAGTGTGGGATCAGTCTGCTCTTCCCTGGGTGTGTCACATTGACAGAGTGGGCTCAGTCTGAAATTCCCTGTGTGTGTTACATTGACAGAGTGGGATCAGTCTGCACTTCCCTGGGTGTGTCACATTGACAGAGTGCGGTCAGTCTGAAATTCCCTGGGTGTGTTATTTGACCGAGTGGGGTCAGTCTGCTCTTCCCTGGGTGTGTTACATTGACAGAGTGGGGTCAGTCTGCTCTTCCCTGTGCGTGTTACATTGACAGAGTGGGGTCAGTATGCTCTTTCCTGGGTGAGTTACATTGACAACATGAGGTCCGTCTGCTCTTCCCTGGGTGTGTTACATTGACAGAGTGGGATCAGTCTGCACTTCCCTGGTGTGTCACATTGGCAGAGTGGAGTCAGTCTGCTCTTCCCTGGGGGTGTGTTAAATTGATAGAGTGGGGTCAGTCTGATCTTCCCTGGGTGTGTTACATTCACAGAGTGGGGGCAGTCTGCAATTCCCTGGATTTGTTACATTGACAGAGTGGGATCAGTCTGCTCTTCCCTGGGTGTGTGACATTGACAGAGTGGGGTCAGTCTGCAATTCCCTGGGTTTGTTACATTGACAGAGTGGGATCAGTCTGCTCTTCCCTGGGTGTGTGACATTCACAGAGTGGGGTCAGTCTGCTCTTCTCTGCGTGTGTTACATTGACAGAGTGTGGTCACTCTGCTCTTCCCTGGGTGTGTTACATTGACAGAGTGAGGTCAGTCTGCAATTCCTTGGGTGTGTTACATTCACAGAGTGGGGGCAGTCTGCTCTTCCTTGGGTGGGTTACATTGACAGAGTGGAGTCAGTCTGCTCTTCCCTGGGTGTGTTACATTGACAGAGTGGTGTCAGTCTGCTCTTCCCTGGGAGTTTTACATTGACAGAGTGGGGTCAGTCTGCTCTTCCCTGGGTGTGTTACACTGACAGAGTGGCGTCAGTCTGCTCTCCCCTGGGTGTGTTACATTGACAGAGTGGGGTCAGTCTGCTCTTCCCTGGGTGTGTTACATTGACAGAGTGGGGTCAGTCTGCTCTTCGCTGGGTGTGTTACATTGACAGAGTGGGATCAGTGTGCACTTCCCTGGTGTGTCACTTTGACAGAGTGGAGTCAGTCTGCTCTTCCCTGGGGGTGTGTTACATTGACAGAGTGGGGTCAGTCTGATCTTCCCTGGGTGTGTTACATTGACAGAGTGGAGTCAGTCTTCTCTTCCCTGGCTGTGTTACATTGACAAAGTTGGGTCAGTCTGCACATCCTTGGATGTGTTACGTTGAGAGAGTGGTGTCAGTCTGCTCTTCCCTGCATGTGTTACATTGACAGAGTGGGATCAGTCTGCTCTTCTCTGGGTGTTTTACTTTGAGAGAGTGGGGTCAGTCTGCTCTTCCCTGGGTGTGTTACATTGACAGAGTGAGGTCATTCTGCGATTCCCTGGATTGGTTACATTAACACAGTGGGGTCAGTCTGCTCTTCCCTTGGTGAGTTAGATTGACAGAGTGTGGTCAGTCGGCTCTTCCCTGGGTGTGTTACATTGACAGAATGGGGTCAGTCTGCTCTTGCCTGGGTGTGTTACATTGACAGAGTGGGGGCAGTCTGCTCTTCCTAGGGTTGGTTACATTGACAGAGTGGAGTCAGTCTTCTCTTCCCTGGGTGTGTTAGATTGACAGAATGGGGTCAGTCTGCACATCCCTGGGTGTGTTACATTAACACAGTGGGGTCAGTCTGCTCTTCCCTGGGTGTGTTAGATTGACAGAATGGGGTCAGTCTGCTCTTCCCTGGGAGTGTTACATTAACACAGTGGGGTCAGTCTGCTCTTCCCTGGGTGTGTTAGATTGACAGAATGGGGTCAGTCTGCACATCCCTGGGTGTGTTACATTAACACAGTGGGGTCAGTCTGCTCTTCCCTGGGTGTGTTAGATTGACAGAATGGGGTCAGTCTGCTCTTCCCTGGGAGTGTTACATTAACACAGTGGGGTCAGTCTGCTCTTCGCTGGGTGTGTTAGATTGACTGAATGGGGTCAGTCTGCTCTTCCCTGGGTGTGTTACATTCACAGAGTGGAGTCATTCTGCAATTCCTTGGGTTTGTTACATTGACAGAGTGGGATCAGTCTGCTCTTCCCTGGGTGTGTGACATTGACAGAGTGGGGTCAGTCGGCAATTCCCTGGGTTTGTTACATTGACAGAGTGGGATCAGTCTGCTCTTCCCTGGGTGTGTTACATTGACAGAGTGGGATCAGCCTGCCCTTCTCTGGGTGTGTTACATTGACAGAGTGGGGTCACTCTTCTCTTCCCTGGGTGTGTTACATTGACAGAGTGAGGTCAGTCTGCAATTCCCTGGGTGTGTTTCATTGACAGAGTGGGATCAGTCTGCCCTTCTCTGGGTGTGTTACATTGACAGAGTGGGGTCACTCTGCTCTTCCCTGGGTGTGTTACATTGACAGAGTGAGGTCAGTCTGCAATTCCCTGGGTGTGTTACATTCACAGAGTGGGGGCAGTCTGCTCTTCCTTGGGTGGGTTACATTGACAGAGTGGAGTTCGTCTTCTCTTCCCTGGGTGTGTTACATTGACAGAGTGAGGTCAGTCTGCTCTTCCCTGGGAGTGTTACATTAACAGAGTGGGATCAGTCTGCTCTTCCCTGCGTGTGTTACATTGACAGAGTGGGGTCAGTCTGCAATTCCCTGGGTGTTTTACATTGACAGAGTGGGGTCAGTCTCCTCTCCCCTGGGTGTGTTACATTGACAGAGTGTGGTCAGTCTTCTCTTCCCTGGGTGTGTTACATTGACAGAGTGGAGTCCGTCTGCTCTTCCCTGGGTGTGTTACATTGACAGAGTGGGGTCAGTCTGCAATTCCCTGGGTTTGTTACATTGACAGAGTGGGATCAGTCTGCTCTTCCCTGGGTGTGTTACATTCACAGAGTGGGGTCAGTCTGCTCTTCTCTGGGTGTGTTACATTGACAGAGTGGGGTCAGTCTGCTCTTCCCTGGGTGTGTTATATTGACAGAGTGGGGTCTGTTTGCTCTTCCCTGGGTGGGTTACATTGACAGAGTGGAGTCAGTCTTCTCTTCCCTGGGTGTGTTACATTGACAGAGTGGGGTCAGTCTGCTTTCCCCTGCGTGACTCACATAGACAGAGTTGGGTCAGTCTGCTCTTCCCTGGGTGTGTTACATTGACTGAGTGAGGGCTGTCTGCTCTTCCCTGCGTGTATTACATTGACAGAGTGGGGTCAGTCTGCTCTTCCCTGGGTTGGTTACATTGACAGAGTGGGGTCAGTTTGCTCTTCCCTGGGTGGTTTACATTGACATAGTGGGGTCAGTCTGCTCTTCCCTGGGTGGGTTACATTGACAGAGTGGGATCAGTCTGCTCTTCCCTGGGTGTGTTACATTGACAGAGTGAGGTCAGTCTGCTCTTCCCTGGGTGTGTTACATTGAGAGAGTGGGGGTCAGTCTGCACATCCTTGGATGTGTTACATTGAGAGAGTGGGGTCAGTCTGCTCTTCCCTGAGTGTGTTACATTGAAAGATTGGGGTCAGTCTGCACATCCCTGGATGTGTTACATTGAGAGAGTGGGGTCAGTCTTGTCTTCCCTGGATGTGTTACATTGACACAGTAGGGTCAGTCTGCTCTTCTCTGGGTGTGTTACTTTGACAGAGTGGGGTCAGTCTGCTCTTCACTGGGTGAGTTAGATTGACAGAGTGTGGTCAGTCTGCTCTTCCCTGGGTGTGTTACATTGACAGAGTGGGGTCAGTCTGCTCTTCCCTGGGTGTGATACATTGACAGAGTGGGGTCAGTCTGCTCTTCCCTGGGTGTGTTATATTGACAGAGTCGGTTTGTCTGATATTCCCTTGGTGTGTTACATTGACAGAGTGTGGTCAATCTGCTCTTAACTGAGTGGGTTACATTGACAGAGTGGGGTCAGTCTGCTCTTCCCTGGTGACTTACATTGACAGAGTGAGATCATTCTGCACTTCCCTGGTTGGGTTACGTTAACAGAGTTGGTTCAGTCTGCTCTTCGCTGGGTGTGTTACATTGACAGAGTGGGGTCAGTCTGCTCTTCCCTGAGTGTGTTAAATTGACAGAGTGTGGTCAGTCTGCTCTTCCCTGCGTGTGATACATTGACAGAGTGGGGTCAGTCTGCTCTTCCCTGAGTGTGTTACATTGAAAGATTGGGGTCAGTCTGCACATCCCTGGATGTGTTACATTGAGAGAGTGGGGTCAGTCTGGTCTTCCCTGGATGTGTTCCATTGACACAGTAGGGTCAGTCTGCTCTTCTCTGGGTGTGTTACTTTGACAGAGTGGGGTGATTCTGCTCTTCCCTGGGTGTGTTACATTGACAGAGTGAGGTCATTCTGCGATTCCCTGGGTGTGTTAGATTGACAGAATGGGGTCAGTCTGCTCTTCCCTGGGTGTGTTACATTAACACAGTGGGGTCAGTCTGCTCTTCCCTGGGTGTGTTAGATTGACAGAATGGGGTCAGTCTGCTCTTCCCTGGGTGTGTTACATTAACACAGTTGGGTCAGTCTGCTCTTCCTTGGGTGTGTTACATTGACAGAGTGGGGTCAGGCTCCTCTTCCCTGGGTGTGTTAGATTGACAGAATAGGGTCAGTCTGCTCTTCCCTGGATGTGTTACATTGACAGAGTGGGGTCAGTCTGCTCTTCCCTGGGTGTGTTACTTTGACAGAGTAGGGTAAGTCTGCACTTCCCTGGGTGTGTTACATTGACAGAGTCGGGACAGTCTGCTCTTCCCTGGGTGTGATACATTGCCAGAGTGTGGTCAGTCTGCTCTTCCCTGGGTGTGTTACATTGACAGAGTGGGGTCAGTCTGCTTTCCCCTGCGTGACTCACATAGACAGAGTTGGGTCAGTCTGCTCTTCCCTGGGTGTGTTACATTGACTGAGTGAGGGCTGTCTGCTCTTCCCTGCGTGTATTACATTGACAGAGTGGGGTCAGTCTGCTCTTCCCTGGGTTGGTTACATTGACAGAGTGGGGTCAGTTTGCTCTTCCCTGGGTGGTTTACATTGACATAGTGGGGTCAGTCTGCTCTTCCCTGGGTGGGTTACATTGACAGAGTGGGATCAGTCTGCTCTTCCCTGGGTGTGTTACATTGACAGAGTGAGGTCAGTCTGCTCTTCCCTCGGAGTGTTACATTAACAGAGTGGGATCAGTCTGCTCTTCCCTGCGTGTGTTACATTGACAGAGTGGGGTCAGTCTGCAATTCCCTGGGTGTTTTACATTGACAGAGTGGGGTCAGTCTCCTCTCCCCTGGGTGTGTTACATTGACAGAGTGTGGTCAGTCTTCTCTTCCCTGGGTGTGTTACATTGACAGAGTGGAGTCCGTCTGCTCTTCCCTGGGTGTGTTACATTGACAGAGTGGTGTCAGTCTGCAATTCCCTGGGTTTGTTACATTGACAGAGTGGGATCAGTCTGCTCTTCCCTGGGTGTGTTACATTGACAGAGTGGGGTCAGTCTGCTCTTCTCTGGGTGTGTTACATTGACAGAGCGGCGTCAGTCTGATCTCCCCTGGGTGTGTTACATTGACAGAGTGGGGTCAGTCTGCTCTTGCCTGGGTGTGTTACATTGACAGAGTGGGGTCAGTCTGCTCTTCCCTGGGTGTGTTATATTGACAGAGTGGGGTCTGTTTGCTCTTCCCTGGGTGGGTTACATTGACAGAGTGGAGTCAGTCTTCTCTTCCCTGGGTGTGTTACATTGACAGAGTGGGGTCAGTCTGCTTTCCCCTGCGTGACTCACATAGACAGAGTTGGGTCAGTCTGCTCTTCCCTGGGTGTGTTACATTGACTGAGTGAGGGCTGTCTGCTCTTCCCTGCGTGTATTACATTGACAGAGTGGGGTCAGTCTGCTCTTCCCTGGGTTGGTTACATTGACAGAGTGGGGTCAGTTTGCTCTTCCCTGGGTGGTTTACATTGACATAGTGGGGTCAGTCTGCTCTTCCCTGGGTGGGTTACATTGACAGAGTGGGTTCAGTCTGCTCTTCCCTGGGTGTGTTACATTGACAGAGTGAGGTCAGTCTGCTCTTCCCTGGGTGTGTTACATTGAGAGAGTGGGGGTCAGTCTGCACATCCTTGGATGTGTTACATTGAGAGAGTGGGGTCAGTCTGCTCTTCCCTGAGTGTGTTACATTGAAAGATTGGGGTCAGTCTGCACATCCCTGGATGTGTTACATTGAGAGAGTGGGGTCAGTCTTGTCTTCCCTGGATGTGTTACATTGACACAGTAGGGTCAGTCTGCTCTTCTCTGGGTGTGTTACTTTGACAGAGTGGGGTCAGTCTGCTCTTCCCTGGGTGAGTTAGATTGACAGAGTGTGGTCAGTCTGCTCTTCCCTGGGTGTGTTACATTGACAGAGTGGGGTCAGTCTGCTCTTCCCTGGGTGTGATACATTGACAGAGTGGGGTCAGTCTGCTCTTCCCTGGGTGTGTTATATTGACAGAGTCGGTTTGTCTGATATTCCCTTGGTGTGTTACATTGACAGAGTGTGGTCAGTCTGCTCTTAACTGAGTGGGTTACATTGACAGAGTGGGGTCAGTCTGCTCTTCCCTGGTGACTTACATTGACAGAGTGAGATCATTCTGCACTTCCCTGGTTGGGTTACGTTAACAGAGTTGGGTCAGTCTGCTCTTCGCTGGGTGTGTTACATTGACAGAGTGGGGTCAGTCTGCTCTTCCCTGAGTGTGTTAAATTGACAGAGTGTGGTCAGTCTGCTCTTCCCTGCGTGTGATACATTGACAGAGTGGGGTCAGTCTGCTCTTCCCTGAGTGTGTTACATTGAAAGATTGGGGTCAGTCTGCACATCCCTGGATGTGTTACATTGAGAGAGTGGGGTCAGTCTGGTCTTCCCTGGATGTGTTCCATTGACACAGTAGGGTCAGTCTGCTCTTCTCTGGGTGTGTTACTTTGACAGAGTGGGGTGATTCTGCTCTTCCCTGGGTGTGTTACATTGACAGAGTGAGGTCATTCTGCGATTCCCTGGGTGTGTTAGATTGACAGAATGGGGTCAGTCTGCTCTTCCCTGGGTGTGTTACATTAACACAGTGGGGTCAGTCTGCTCTTCCCTGGGTGTGTTAGATTGACAGAATGGGGTCAGTCTGCTCTTCCCTGGGTGTGTTACATTAACACAGTTGGGTCAGTCTGCTCTTCCTTGGGTGTGTTACATTGACAGAGTGGGGTCAGGCTCCTCTTCCCTGGGTGTGTTAGATTGACAGAATAGGGTCAGTCTGCTCTTCCCTGGATGTGTTACATTGACAGAGTGGGGTCAGTCTGCTCTTCCCTGGGTGTGTTACTTTGACAGAGTAGGGTAAGTCTGCACTTCCCTGGGTGTGTTACATTGACAGAGTCGGGACAGTCTGCTCTTCCCTGGGTGTGATACATTGCCAGAGTGTGGTCAGTCTGCTCTTCCCTGGGTGTGTTACATTGACAGAGTGGGGTCAGTCTGCTTTCCCCTGCGTGACTCACATAGACAGAGTTGGGTCAGTCTGCTCTTCCCTGGGTGTGTTACATTGACTGAGTGAGGGCTGTCTGCTCTTCCCTGCGTGTATTACATTGACAGAGTGGGGTCAGTCTGCTCTTCCCTGGGTTGGTTACATTGACAGAGTGGGGTCAGTTTGCTCTTCCCTGGGTGGTTTACATTGACATAGTGGGGTCAGTCTGCTCTTCCCTGGGTGGGTTACATTGACAGAGTGGGATCAGTCTGCTCTTCCCTGGGTGTGTTACATTGACAGAGTGAGGTCAGTCTGCTCTTCCCTGGGTGTGTTACATTGAGAGAGTGGGGCTCAGTCTGCACATCCTTGGATGTGTTACATTGAGTGAGTGGGGTCAGTCTGCTCTTCCCTGAGTGTGTTACATTGAAAGATTGGGGTCAGTCTGCACATCCCTGGATGTGTTACATTGAGAGAGTGGGGTCAGTCTTGTCTTCCCTGGATGTGTTACATTGACACAGTAGGGTCAGTCTGCTCTTCTCTGGGTGTGTTACTTTGACAGAGTGGGGTCAGTCTGCTCTTCCCTGGGTGAGTTAGATTGACAGAGTGTGGTCAGTCTGCTCTTCCCTGGGTGTGTTACATTGACAGAGTGGGGTTAGTCTGCCCTTCCCTGGGTGTGATACATTGACAGAGTGGGGTCAGTCTGCTCTTCCCTGGGTGTGTTATATTGACAGAGTCGGTTTGTCTGATATTCCCTTGGTGTGTTACATTGACAGAGTGTGGTCAGTCTGCTCTTAACTGAGTGGGTTACATTGACAGAGTGGGGTCAGTCTGCTCTTCCCTGGTGACTTACATTGACAGAGTGAGATCATTCTGCACTTCCCTGGTTGGGTTACGTTAACAGAGTTGGGTCAGTCTGCTCTTCGCTGGGTGTATTACATTGACAGAGTGGGGTCAGTCTGCTCTTCCCTGAGTGTGTTAAATTGACAGAGTGTGGTCAGTCTGCTCTTCCCTGCGTGTGATACATTGACAGAGTGGGGTCAGTCTGCTCTTCCCTGAGTGTGTTACATTGAAAGATTGGGGTCAGTCTGCACATCCCTGGATGTGTTACATTGAGAGAGTGGGGTCTGTCTGGTCTTCCCTGCATGTGTTCCATTGACACAGTAGGGTCAGTCTGCTCTTCTCTGGGTGTGTTACTTTGACAGAGTGGGGTGATTCTGCTCTTCCCTGGGTGTGTTACATTGACAGAGTGAGGTCATTCTGCGATTCCCTGGGTGTGTTAGATTGACAGAATGGGGTCAGTATGCTCTTCCCTGGGTGTGTTACATTAACACAGTGGGGTCAGTCTGCTCTTCCCTGGGTGTGTTAGATTGACAGAATGGGGTCAGTCTGCTCTTCCCTGGGTGTGTTACATTAACACAGTTGGGTCAGTCTGCTCTTCCTTGGGTGTGTTACATTGACAGAGTGGGGTCAGGCTCCTCTTCCCTGGGTGTGTTAGATTGACAGAATAGGGTCAGTCTGCTCTTCCCTGGATGTGTTACATTGACAGAGTGGGGTCAGTCTGCTCTTCCCTGGGTGTGTTACTTTGACAGAGTAGGGTAAGTCTGCACTTCCCTGGGTGTGTTACATTGACAGAGTCGGGACAGTCTGCTCTTCCCTGGGTGTGATACATTGCCAGAGTGTGGTCAGTCTGCTCTTCCCTGGGTGTGATACATTGACAGAGTGGGGTCAGTCTGCTCTTCCCTGAGTGTGTTACATTGAAAGATTGGGGTCAGTCTGCACATCCCTGGATGTGTTACATTGAGAGAGTGGGGTCAGTCTGGTCTTCCCTGGATGTGTTACATTGACACAGTAGGGTCAGTCTGCTCTTCTCTGGGTGTGTTACTTTGACAGAGTGGGGTCAGTCTGCTCTTCCCTGGGTGAGTTAGATTGACAGAGTGTGGTCAGTCTGCTCTTCCCTGGGTGTGTTACATTGACAGAGTGGGGTCAGTCTGCTCTTCCCTGGGTGTGATACATTGACAGAGTGGGGTCAGTCTGCTCTTCCCTGGGTGTGTTATATTGACAGAGTCGGTTTGTCTGATATTCCCTTGGTGTGTTACATTAACAGAGTGTGGTCAGTCTGCTCTTAACTGAGTGGGTTACATTGACAGAGTGGGGTCAGTCTGCTCTTCCCTGGTGACTTACATTGACAGAGTGAGATCATTCTGCACTTCCCTGGTTGGGTTACGTTAACAGAGTTGGGTCAGTCTGCTCTTCGCTGGGTGTGTTACATTGAAAGAGTGGGATCAGTCTGCTCTTCCCTGAGTGTGTTAAATTGACAGAGTGTGGTCAGTCTGCTCTTCCCTGGGTGTGATACATTGACAGAGTGGGGTCAGTCTGCTCTTCCCTGAGTGTGTTACATTGAAAGATTGGGGTCAGTCTGCACATCCCTGGATGTGTTACATTGAGAGAGTGGGGTCAGTCTGGTCTTCCCTGGATGTGTTCCATTGACACAGTAGGGTCAGTCTGCTCTTCTCTGGGTGTGTTACTTTGACAGTTTGGGGTGATTCTGCTCTTCCCTGGGTGTGTTACATTGACAGAGTGAGGTCATTCTGCGATTCCCTGGGTGTGTTACATTGACAGAATGGGGTCAGTCTGCTCTTCCCTGGGTGTGTTACATTAACACAGTGGGGTCAGTCTGCTCTTCCCTGGGTGTGTTAGATTGACAGAATGGGGTCAGTCTGCTCTTCCCTGGGTGTGTTACATTAACACAGTTGGGTCAGTCTGCGTTTCCTTGGGTGTGTGACATTGACAGAGTGGGGTCAGGCTCCTCTTCCCTGGGTGTGTTAGATTGACAGAATAGGGTCAGTCTGCTCTTCCCTGGGTGTGTTACATTGACAGAGTGGGGTCAGTCTGCTCTTCCCTGGGTGTGTTACTTTGACAGAGGAGGGTAAGTCTGCACTTCCCTGGGTGTGTTACATTGACAGAGTCGGGACAGTCTGCTCTTCCCTGGGTGTGATACATTGCCAGAGTGGGGTCAGTCTGCTCTTCCCTGTGTGTGTTTCATTGACAGAGTGGGGTCACTCTGCTCTTCCCTGGGTGTGTTACATTGACAGAGTGGGGTCAGGCTCCTCTTCCCTGGGTGTGTTAGGTTGACAGAATAGGGTCAGTCTGCTCATCCCTGGGTGTGTTCCATTAACACAGTGGGGTCATTCTGCGATTCCCTGGGTGTGTTAGCTTGTCAGAATGGGGTCAGTCTGCTCTTCCCTGGGAGTGTTACATTAACACAGTTGGGTCAGTCTGCTCTTCCTTGGGAGTGTTACATTGACAGAGTGGGGTCAGGCTCCTCTTCCCTGAGTGTGTTACATTGACACAGTGGGGTCAGTCTGCTCTTCCCTGGGTGTGTTAGATTGACAGAGTGGGGTCAGTCTGCTCTCCCCTGTGTGTGTTACATTGACAAAGTCGGGTCATTCTTCTCTTCCCTGGGTGTGTTTCATTGACAGAGTGGGGTCACTCTGCTCTTCCCCAGGTGTGTTACATTGACAGAGTGAGGTCAGTCTGCAATTCCCTGGGTGTGTTACATTGACAGAGTGGGGATAGTCTGCTATTCCCTGGGTGTGTTACATTGACAGAGCGAGGTCAGTCTGATCTCCCCTGGGTGTGTTACATTGACAGAGTGAGGTCATTCTGCGATTCCCAAGATTGGTTACATTAACACAGTGGGGTCAGTCTGCTCTTCCCTGGGTGTGTTACATTGACAGAGTTGGGTCAGTCTGCTCTTCACTGGGTGTGTTACATTGACAGAGTGGTGTCAGTCTGCTCTTCCCAGAGTGTGTTACATTGACAGAGTGGGGTCAGTCTGCTCTTCCCTGGGTGTGTTACATTGACAGAGTTGGCTCAGTCTGCTCTTCCCTGAGTGTGTTACATTGAAAGATTGGGGTCAGTCTGCACATCCCTGGATGTGTTACATTGAGAGAGTGGGGTCAGTCTGGTCTTCCCTGAATGTGTTACATTGACACAGTGGGGTCAGTCTGCTCTTCTCTGGGTGTGTTACTTTGACAGAGTAGGGTGAGTCTGCTCTTCCCTGGGTGTGTTACATTGACAGAGTGAGGTCATTCTGCGATTCCCTGGGTGTGTTAGCTTGACAGAATAGGGTCAGTCTGCTCTTCCCTGGGAGTGTTACATTAACACAGTGGGGTCAGTTTGCTCTTCCCTGGGTGTGTTAGATTGACAGAATGGGGTCAGTCTGCACATCCCTGGGTGTGTTACATTAACACAGTGGGGTCAGTCTGCTCTTCCCTGGGTGTGTTAGATTGACAGAATGGGGTCAGTCTGCTCTTCGCTGGGTGTGTTAGATTGACAGAATGGGGTCAGTCTGCTCTTCCCTGGGTGTGTTACATTCACAGAGTGGAGTCATTCTGCAATTCCCTGGGTTTGTTACATTGACAGAGTGGGATCAGTCTGCTCTTCTCTGGGTGTGTGACATTGACAGAGTGGGGTCAGTCGGCAATTCCCTGGGTTTGTTACATTGACAGAGTGGGATCAGTCTGCTCTTCCCTGGGTGTGTTACATTGACAGAGTGGGATCAGTCTGCCCTTCTCTGGGTGTGTTACATTGACAGAGTGGGGTCACTCTGCTCTTCCCTGGGTGTGTTACATTGACACAGTAGGGTCAGTCTGCTCTTCTCTGGGTGTGTTACTTTGACAGAGTGGGGTGATTCTGCTCTTCCCTGGGTGTGTTACATTGACAGAGTGAGGTCATTCTGCGATTCCCTGGGTGTGTTACATTAACACAGTGGGGTCAGTCTGCTCTTCCCTGGGTGTGTTAGATTGACAGAATGGGGTCAGTCTGCTCTTCCCTGGGTGTGTTACATTAACACAGTTGTGTCAGTCTGCTCTTCCTTGGGTGTGTTACATTGACAGAGTGGGGTCAGGCTCCTCTTCCCTGGGTGTGATAGATTGACAGAATTGGGTCAGCCTGCTCTTCCCTGGGTGTGTTACATTGACAGAGTGGGGTCAGTCTGCTCTTCCCTGGGCGTGTTACTTTGACAGAGTAGGGTAAGTCTGCACTTCCCTGGGTGTGTTACATTGACAGAGTCGGGACAGTCTGCTCTTCCCTGGGTGTGATACATTGACAGAGTGGGGTCAGTCTGCTCTTCCCTGGGTGTGTTATCTTGACAGACTGAGTTCAGTCTGCTCTTCCCTGGGTGTGTTATATTGACTGAGTGAGTTCAGTCTGCTCTTTCCTGGGTGTGTTACATTGACAGAGTGAGATCAGTCTGCAATTCACTGGGTGTGTTACATTCACAAAGTGGGGACAGTCTGCTATTCCCTGGGTGGGTTACATAGACAGAGTGTGGTCAGTCTGCTCTTCCCTGGGTGTGTTACTTTGACTGAGTGCAGTCAGTCTCCTCTTCCCTGGGTGTGTTAGATTGACAGAGTGGGGTCAGTCTGCTCTTCCCTGCGTGACTCACATTGACAGAGTTGGGTCAATCTGCTCTTCCCTGGGTGGGTTACATTGACAGAGTGAGGTCAGTCTGCTCTTCCCTGGGTGTGTTACATTGAGAGAGTGGGTGTCAGTCTGCACATCCTTGGATGTGTTACATTGAGAGAGTGGTGTCAGTCTGCTCTTCCCTGGATGTGTTACATTGACAGAGTGAGATCAGTCTGCTCTTCTCTGGGTGTTTTACTTTGACAGAGTGGGGTCAGTCTGCTCTTCCCTGGGTGTGTTACATTGACAGAGTGGGGTCAGTCTGCTCGTCCCTGGGTGTGTTACATTCACAGAGTGGAGTCATTCTGCAATTCCCTGGGTTTGTTACATTGACAGAGTGGGATCAGTCTGCTCTTCTCTGGGTGTGTGACATTGACAGAGTGGGGTCAGTAGGCAATTCCCTGGGTTTGTTACATTGACAGAGTGGGATCAGTCTGCTCTTCCCTGGGTGTGTTACATTGACAGAGTGGGATCAGTCTGCCCTTCTCTGGGTGTGTTACATTGACAGAGTGGGGTCACTCTGCTCTTCCCTGGGTGTGTTACATTGACACAGTAGGGTCAGTCTGCTCTTCTCTGGGTGTGTTCCTTTGACAGAGTGGGGTGATTCTGCTCTTCCCTGGGTGTGTTACATTGACAGAGTGAGGTCATTCTGCGATTCCCTGGGTGTGTTACATTGACAGAATGGGGTCAGTCTGCTCTTCCCTGGGTGTGTTACATTAACACAGTGGGGTCAGTCTGCTCTTCCCTATGTGTGTTAGATTGACTGAATGGGGTCAGTCTGCTCTTCCCTGGGTGTGTTACATTAACACAGTTGTGTCAGTCTGCTCTTCCTTGGGTGTGTTACATTGACAGAGTGGGGTCAGGCTCCTCTTCCCTGGGTGTGATAGATTGACAGAATAGGGTCAGCCTGCTCTTCCCTGGGTGTGTTACATTTACAGAGTGGGGTCAGTCTGCTCTTCCCTGGGTGTGTTACTTTGACAGAGTAGGGTAAGTCTGCACTTCCCTGGGTGTGTTACATTGACAGAGTCGGGACAGTCTGCTCTTCCCTGGGTGTGATACATTGACAGAGTGGGGTCAGTCTGCTCTTCCCTGGGTGTGTTATCTTGACAGACTGAGTTCAGTCTGCTCTTCCCTGGGTGTGTTATATTGACTGAGTGAGTTCAGTCTGCTCTCTCCTGGGTGTGTTACATTGACAGAGTGAGATCAAACTGCAATTCCCTGGGTGTGTTACATTCACAAAGTGGGGACAGTCTGCTATTCCCTGGGTGGGTTACATAGACAGAGTGTGGTCAGTCTGCTCTTCCCTGGGTGTGTTACTTTGACTGAGTGCAGTCAGTCTCCTCTTCCCTGGGTGTGTTAGATTGACAGAGAGGGGTCAGTCTGTTCTTCCCTGGGTGTGTTACATTGACAGAGTGGGGTCAGTCTGCTCTTCCCTGCGTGACTCACATAGACAGAGTTGGGTCAATCTGCTCTTCCCTGGGTGGGTTACATTGACAGAGTGAGGTCAGTCAGCTCTTCCCTGGGTGTGTTACATTGAGAGAGTTGGTGTCAGTCTGCACATCCTTGGATGTGTTACATTGAGAGAGTGGTGTCAGTCTGCTCTTCCCTGGATGTGTTACATTGACAGAGTGAGATCAGTCTGCTCTTCTCTGGGTGTTTTACTTTGACAGAGTGGGGTCAGTCTGCTCTTCCCTGGGTGTGTTACATTGACAGAGTGAGGTCAGTCTGTGATTCCCTGGATTGGTTACATTAACACAGTGGGGTCAGTCTGCTCTTCCCTGGGTGAGTTAGATTGACAGAGTGTGGTCAGTCTGCTCTTCCCTGGGTGTGTAACATTGACAGAGTGGGGTCAGTCTGCTCTTCCCTGGGTGTGATACATTGACAGAGTGGGGTCAGTCTGCTCTTCCCTGGGTGTGTTATATTGACAGAGTGTGGTCAGTCTGCTCTTAACTAAGTGGGTTACATTGATAGAGTGGGGTCAGTCTGCTCTTCCCTGGTGACTGACATTGACAGAGTGAGTTCATTCTGCACTTCCCTGGTTGGGTTACGTTAACAGAGTTGGGTCAGTCTGCACCTCCCTGGGTGTTTTACATTGACAGAGTGGGGTCAGTCTGCTCTTCCCTGGGTGTGTTACATTGAAAGATTGGGGTCAGTCTGCACATCCCTGGATGTGTTACATTGAGAGAGTGGGGTCAGTCAGGTCTTCCCTGAATGTGTTACATTGACACAGTGGGGTCAGTCTGCTCTTCTCTGGGTGTGTTACTTTGACAGAGTGGGGTGAGTCTGCTCTTCCCTGGGTGTGTTACATTGACAGAGTGAGGTCATTCTGCGATTCCCTGGGTGTGTTAGATTGACAGAATGGGGTCAGTCTGCTCTTCCCTGGGAGTGTTACATTAACACAGTGGGGTCAGTTTGCTCTTCCCTGGGTGTGTTAGATTGACAGAATGGGGTCAGTCTGCTCATCCCTGGGTGTGTTACATTAACACAGTGGTGTCAGTCTGCTCTTCCTTGGGTGTGTTACATTGACAGAGTGGGGTCAGTCTCCTCTTCCCTGGGTGTGTAAGATTGACAGAATAGGGTCAGTCTGCTCTTCCCTGGGTGTGTTACATTGACAGAGTGTGGTCAGTCTGCTCTTCCCTGGGTGTGTTACTTTGACAGAGTAGGGTAAGTCTGCACTTCCCTGGGTGTTTTACATTGACAGAGTGGGGTCAGTCCGCTCTTCCCTGGGTGTGTTACATTGACAGAGTGGGGTCAGTATGCTCTTCCCTGGGTGTGTTAGATTGACAGAATGGGGTCAGTCTGCTCTTCCCTGGGTGTGTTACATTGTCAGAGTGGGGTCAGTCTGCTCTTCCCTGGGTGTGTTACATTGACAGAGTAGGGTTAGTCTGCACTTCCCTGGGTGTGTTAAATTGACAGAGAAGGGTCAGTCTGCTCTTCCCTGGGTGAGTTAGATTGACAGAGTGGGGTGAGTCTGCTCTTCCCTGCGTGTGTTACATTGACAGATTAGGATAAGTCTGCACTTCCCTGGGTGTGTTACATTGACCGAATGGGGTCAGTCTGCTCTTCCCTGGGTGTTTTACATTAACAGAGTGGGGTCAGTCTGTCTTCCCTGGGTGTGTTACATTGACAGTATGGGGTCAGTCTTCTCTTCCCTGGGTGTGTTACATTGACAGAGTGGGGTCAGTCTGCTCTTCCCTGGGTGTGTTACATTGACAGAGTGGGGTCAGTCTGCTCTTCCCTGGGTGTGTTACATTGACAGGGTGGGGTCAGTCTGCTCTTCCCTGGGTGTGTTACATTGACAGAGTGGGATCAGTCTGCACTTCCCTGGGTGTGTCACATTGACAGAGTGGGGTCAGTCTGAAATTCCCTGGGTGTGTTACATTGACAGAGTGGGGTCAGTCTGCTCTTCCCTGGGTGTGTTAGATTGACAGAGTGGGGTCAGTCTGCTCTTCCCTGGGTGTGTTACATTGACAGAGTGGGGTCAGTCTGCTCTTCCTTGGGTGTGTTACATTGACAGAGTGGGGTCAGTCTACTATTCCCTGGGTGTGTTACATTGAAACCGTGGGGTCCGTCTGCTCTTCCCTGGGTGTGTTACTTTGACAGAGTGGGGTCAGTCTGCAATTCACTGGGTTTGTAACATTGACAGAGTGGGATCAGTCTGCTCTTCCCTGGGTGTGATACATTGACCGAGTGGGGTCAGTCTGCTCTTCCCTGAGTGTGTTACATTAAAAGATTGGGGTCAGTCTGCACATCCCTGGATGTGTTACATTGAGAGAGTGGGGTCAGTCTGGTCTTCCCTGGATGTGTTACATTGACACAGTAGGGTCAGTCTGCTCTTCTCTGGGTGTGTTACTTTGACAGAGTGGGGTGATTCTGCTCTTCCCTGGGTGTGTTACATTGACAGAGTGAGGTCATTCTGCGATTCCCTGGGTGTGTTAGATTGACAGAATCTGGTCAGTCTGCTCTTCCCTGGGTGTGTTACATTAACACAGTTGGGTCAGTCTGCTCTTCCTTGGGTGTGTTACATTGACAGAGTGGGGTCAGGCTCCTCTTCCCTGGGTGTGTTAGATTGACAGAATAGGGTCAGTCTGCTCTTCCCTGGGTGTGTTACTTTGACAGAGTAGGGTAAGTCTGCACTTCCCTGGGTGTGTTACATTGACAGAGTGGGGTCAGTCTGCTCTTCCCTGGGTGTGTTGCCTTGACAGAGTGGGGTCAGTCTGCACATCCTTGGATGTGTTACATTGAGAGAGTGGGGTCAGTCTGCTCTTCCCTGGATGTGTGACATTGACAGAGTGGGATCAGTCTGCTCTTTTCTGGGTGTTTTACTTTGACAGAGTGGGGTCCGTCTGATCTTACCTGGGTGTGTTACATTGACAGAGTGGGGTCAGTCTGCTCTTCCCTGGATGTCTGACATTGACAGAGTGGGATCAGTCTGCTCTTCCCTGGGTGGGTTACATAGACAGAGTGTGGTCAGTCTGCTCTTCCCTGGGTTTGTTACATTGACAGAGTGGGGTCTGTCTGCTCTTCCCTGGGTGTGATACATTGACAGATTGGGGTCAGTCTGCTCTTCCCTGGGTGTGTTATCTTGACAGACTGAGTTCAGTCTGCTCTTCCCTGGGTGTGTTATATTGACTGAGTGAGTTCAGTCTGCTCTTTCCTGGGTGTGTTACATTGACAGAGTGAGATCAGTCTGCAATTCCCTGGGTGTGTTACATTCACAAAGTGGGGACAGTCTGCTATTCCCTGGGTGGGTTACATAGACAGAGTGTGGTCAGTCTGCTCTTCCCTGGGTGTGTTACATTGACAGAGTGCAGTCAGTCTCCTCTTCCCTGGGTGTGTTAGATTGACAGAGTGGGGTCAGTCTGTTCTTCCCTGGGTGTGTTACATTGACAGAGTGGGGTCAGTCTGCTCTTCCCTGCGTGACTCACATTGACAGAGTTGGGTCAATCTGCTCTTCCCTGGGTGGGTTACATTGACTGAGTGGGGTCAGTCTGCTCTTCCCTGGGTGTGTTACATTCACAGAGTGGGGACAGTCTGCTATTCCCTGGGTGTGTAACATTGACAGAGCGGGGTCAGTCTGATGTCCCCTGGGTGTGTTACATTGACAGAGTGGGGTCAGTCTGCTCTTGCCTGGGTGTCATACATTGACAGAGTGGGGGCAGTCTGCTCTTCCCTGGGTGTGTTACATTGACAGAGTTGGGTCAGTCTGCTCTTCCCTGGGTGTGTTACATTGACAGAGTAGGGTTAGTCTGCACTTCCCTGGGTGTGTTAAATTGACAGAGAAGGGTCAGTCTGCTCTTCCCTGGGTGAGTTAGATTGACAGAGTGGGGTGAGTCTGCTCTTCCCTGCGTGTGTTACATTGACAGATTAGGATAAGTCTGCACTTCCCTGGGTGTGTTACATTGACCGAATGGGGTCAGTCTGCTCTTCCCTGGGTGTTTTACATTAACAGAGTGGGGTCAGTCTGCTCTTCCCTGGGTGTGTTACATTGACAGTATGGGGTCAGTCTTCTCTTCCCTGGGTGTGTTACATTGACAGAGTGGGGTCAGTCTGCTCTTCCCTGGGTGTGTTACATTGACAGAGTGGGGTCAGTCTGCTCTTCCCTGGGTGTGTTACATTGACAGAGTGGGGTCAGTCTGCTCTTCCCTGGGTGTGTTACATTGACAGAGTGGGATCAGTCTGCACTTCCCTGGGTGTGTCACATTGACAGAGTGGGGTCAGTCTGAAATTCCCTGGGTGTGTTACATTGACAGAGTGGGGTCAGTCTGCTCTTCCCTGGGTGTGTTAGATTGACAGAGTGGGGTCAGTCTGCTCTTCCCTGGGTGTGATACATTGACAGAGTGGGGTCAGTCTGCTCTTCCCTGGGTGTGTTATATTGACAGAGTGTGGTCAGTCTGCTCTTAACTAAGTGGGTTACATTGATAGAGTGGGGTCAGTCTGCTCTTCCCTGGTGACTGACATTGACAGAGTGAGTTCATTCTGCACTTCCCTGGTTGGGTTACGTTAACAGAGTTGGGTCAGTCTGCACCTCCCTGGGTGTTTTACATTGACAGAGTGGGGTCAGTCTGCTCTTCCCTGGGTGTGTTACATTGAAAGATTGGGGTCAGTCTGCACATCCCTGGATGTGTTACATTGAGAGAGTGGGGTCAGTCAGGTCTTCCCTGAATGTGTTACATTGACACAGTGGGGTCAGTCTGCTCTTCTCTGGGTGTGTTACTTTGACAGAGTGGGGTGAGTCTGCTCTTCCCTGGGTGTGTTACATTGACAGAGTGAGGTCATTCTGCGATTCCCTGGGTGTGTTAGATTGACAGAATGGGGTCAGTCTGCTCTTCCCTGGGAGTGTTACATTAACACAGTGGGGTCAGTTTGCTCTTCCCTGGGTGTGTTAGATTGACAGAATGGGGTCAGTCTGCTCATCCCTGGGTGTGTTACATTAACACAGTGGTGTCAGTCTGCTCTTCCTTGGGTGTGTTACATTGACAGAGTGGGGTCAGTCTCCTCTTCCCTGGGTGTGTAAGATTGACAGAATAGGGTCAGTCTGCTCTTCCCTGGGTGTGTTACATTGACAGAGTGTGGTCAGTCTGCTCTTCCCTGGGTGTGTTACTTTGACAGAGTAGGGTAAGTCTGCACTTCCCTGGGTGTTTTACATTGACAGAGTGGGGTCAGTCCGCTCTTCCCTGGGTGTGTTACATTGACAGAGTGGGGTCAGTATGCTCTTCCCTGGGTGTGTTAGATTGACAGAATGGGGTCAGTCTGCTCTTCCCTGGGTGTGTTACATTGTCAGAGTGGGGTCAGTCTGCTCTTCCCTGGGTGTGTTACATTGACAGAGTAGGGTTAGTCTGCACTTCCCTGGGTGTGTTAAATTGACAGAGAAGGGTCAGTCTGCTCTTCCCTGGGTGAGTTAGATTGACAGAGTGGGGTGAGTCTGCTCTTCCCTGCGTGTGTTACATTGACAGATTAGGATAAGTCTGCACTTCCCTGGGTGTGTTACATTGACCGAATGGGGTCAGTCTGCTCTTCCCTGGGTGTTTTACATTAACAGAGTGGGGTCAGTCTGTCTTCCCTGGGTGTGTTACATTGACAGTATGGGGTCAGTCTTCTCTTCCCTGGGTGTGTTACATTGACAGAGTGGGGTCAGTCTGCTCTTCCCTGGGTGTGTTACATTGACAGAGTGGGGTCAGTCTGCTCTTCCCTGGGTGTGTTACATTGACAGGGTGGGGTCAGTCTGCTCTTCCCTGGGTGTGTTACATTGACAGAGTGGGATCAGTCTGCACTTCCCTGGGTGTGTCACATTGACAGAGTGGGGTCAGTCTGAAATTCCCTGGGTGTGTTACATTGACAGAGTGGGGTCAGTCTGCTCTTCCCTGGGTGTGTTAGATTGACAGAGTGGGGTCAGTCTGCTCTTCCCTGGGTGTGTTACATTGACAGAGTGGGGTCAGTCTGCTCTTCCTTGGGTGTGTTACATTGACAGAGTGGGGTCAGTCTACTATTCCCTGGGTGTGTTACATTGAAACCGTGGGGTCCGTCTGCTCTTCCCTGGGTGTGTTACTTTGACAGAGTGGGGTCAGTCTGCAATTCACTGGGTTTGTAACATTGACAGAGTGGGATCAGTCTGCTCTTCCCTGGGTGTGATACATTGACCGAGTGGGGTCAGTCTGCTCTTCCCTGAGTGTGTTACATTAAAAGATTGGGGTCAGTCTGCACATCCCTGGATGTGTTACATTGAGAGAGTGGGGTCAGTCTGGTCTTCCCTGGATGTGTTACATTGACACAGTAGGGTCAGTCTGCTCTTCTCTGGGTGTGTTACTTTGACAGAGTGGGGTGATTCTGCTCTTCCCTGGGTGTGTTACATTGACAGAGTGAGGTCATTCTGCGATTCCCTGGGTGTGTTAGATTGACAGAATCTGGTCAGTCTGCTCTTCCCTGGGTGTGTTACATTAACACAGTTGGGTCAGTCTGCTCTTCCTTGGGTGTGTTACATTGACAGAGTGGGGTCAGGCTCCTCTTCCCTGGGTGTGTTAGATTGACAGAATAGGGTCAGTCTGCTCTTCCCTGGGTGTGTTACTTTGACAGAGTAGGGTAAGTCTGCACTTCCCTGGGTGTGTTACATTGACAGAGTGGGGTCAGTCTGCTCTTCCCTGGGTGTGTTGCCTTGACAGAGTGGGGTCAGTCTGCACATCCTTGGATGTGTTACATTGAGAGAGTGGGGTCAGTCTGCTCTTCCCTGGATGTGTGACATTGACAGAGTGGGATCAGTCTGCTCTTTTCTGGGTGTTTTACTTTGACAGAGTGGGGTCCGTCTGATCTTACCTGGGTGTGTTACATTGACAGAGTGGGGTCAGTCTGCTCTTCCCTGGATGTCTGACATTGACAGAGTGGGATCAGTCTGCTCTTCCCTGGGTGGGTTACATAGACAGAGTGTGGTCAGTCTGCTCTTCCCTGGGTTTGTTACATTGACAGAGTGGGGTCTGTCTGCTCTTCCCTGGGTGTGATACATTGACAGATTGGGGTCAGTCTGCTCTTCCCTGGGTGTGTTATCTTGACAGACTGAGTTCAGTCTGCTCTTCCCTGGGTGTGTTATATTGACTGAGTGAGTTCAGTCTGCTCTTTCCTGGGTGTGTTACATTGACAGAGTGAGATCAGTCTGCAATTCCCTGGGTGTGTTACATTCACAAAGTGGGGACAGTCTGCTATTCCCTGGGTGGGTTACATAGACAGAGTGTGGTCAGTCTGCTCTTCCCTGGGTGTGTTACATTGACAGAGTGCAGTCAGTCTCCTCTTCCCTGGGTGTGTTAGATTGACAGAGTGGGGTCAGTCTGTTCTTCCCTGGGTGTGTTACATTGACAGAGTGGGGTCAGTCTGCTCTTCCCTGCGTGACTCACATTGACAGAGTTGGGTCAATCTGCTCTTCCCTGGGTGGGTTACATTGACTGAGTGGGGTCAGTCTGCTCTTCCCTGGGTGTGTTACATTCACAGAGTGGGGACAGTCTGCTATTCCCTGGGTGTGTAACATTGACAGAGCGGGGTCAGTCTGATGTCCCCTGGGTGTGTTACATTGACAGAGTGGGGTCAGTCTGCTCTTGCCTGGGTGTCATACATTGACAGAGTGGGGGCAGTCTGCTCTTCCCTGGGTGTGTTACATTGACAGAGTTGGGTCAGTCTGCTCTTCCCTGGGTGTGTTACATTGACAGAGTAGGGTTAGTCTGCACTTCCCTGGGTGTGTTAAATTGACAGAGAAGGGTCAGTCTGCTCTTCCCTGGGTGAGTTAGATTGACAGAGTGGGGTGAGTCTGCTCTTCCCTGCGTGTGTTACATTGACAGATTAGGATAAGTCTGCACTTCCCTGGGTGTGTTACATTGACCGAATGGGGTCAGTCTGCTCTTCCCTGGGTGTTTTACATTAACAGAGTGGGGTCAGT
The DNA here is from genome assembly GCF_047496795.1 of Chiloscyllium punctatum. Taxonomy (NCBI): domain Eukaryota; kingdom Metazoa; phylum Chordata; class Chondrichthyes; order Orectolobiformes; family Hemiscylliidae; genus Chiloscyllium; species Chiloscyllium punctatum. The sequence continues at coordinate 447,355 of NW_027309929.1, forward strand.
CTGCTCTTCCCTGGGTGTGTTACATTGACAGTATGGGGTCAGTCTTCTCTTCCCTGGGTGTGTTACATTGACAGAGTGGGGTCAGTCTGCTCTTCCCTGGGTGTGTTACATTGACAGAGTGGGGTCAGTCTGCTCTTCCCTGGGTGTGTTACATTGACAGAGTGGGGTCAGTCTGCTCTTCCCTGGGTGTGTTACATTGACAGAGTGGGATCAGTCTGCACTTCCCTGGGTGTGTCACATTGACAGAGTGGGGTCAGTCTGAAATTCCCTGGGTGTGTTACATTGACAGAGTGGGGTCAGTCTGCTCTTCCCTGGGTGTGTTAGATTGACAGAGTGGGGTCAGTCTGCTCTTCCCTGGGTGTGTTACATTGACAGAGTGGGGTCAGTCTGCTCTTCCTTGGGTGTGTTACATTGACAGAGTGGGGTCAGTCTACTATTCCCTGGGTGTGTTACATTGAAACCGTGGGGTCCGTCTGCTCTTCCCTGGGTGTGTTACTTTGACAGAGTGGGGTCAGTCTGCAATTCACTGGGTTTGTAACATTGACAGAGTGGGATCAGTCTGCTCTTCCCTGGGTGTGATACATTGACCGAGTGGGGTCAGTCTGCTCTTCCCTGAGTGTGTTACATTGAAAGATTGGGGTCAGTCTGCACATCCCTGGATGTGTTACATTGAGAGAGTGGGGTCAGTCTGGTCTTCCCTGGATGTGTTACATTGACACAGTAGGGTCAGTCTGCTCTTCTCTGGGTGTGTTACTTTGACAGAGTGGGGTGATTCTGCTCTTCCCTGGGTGTGTTACATTGACAGAGTGAGGTCATTCTGCGATTCCCTGGGTGTGTTAGATTGACAGAATGGGGTCAGTCTGCTCTTCCCTGGGTGTGTTACATTAACACAGTGGGGTCAGTCTGCTCTTCCCTGGGTGTGTTAGATTGACAGAATGGGGTCAGTCTGCTCTTCCCTGGGTGTGTTACATTAACACAGTTGGGTCAGTCTGCTCTTCCTTGGGTGTGTTACATTGACAGAGTGGTGTCAGGCTCCTCTTCCCTGGGTGTGTTAGATTGACAGAATAGGGTCAGTCTGCTCTTCCCTGGGTGTGTTACATTGACAGAGTGGGGTCAGTCTGCTCTTCCCTGGGTGTGTTACTTTGACAGAGTAGGGTAAGTCTGCACTTCCCTGGGTGTGTTACATTGACAGAGTGGGGTCAGTCTGCTCTTCCCTGGGTGTGTTGCATTGACAGAGTGGGGTCAGTCTGCACATCCTTGGATGTGTTACATTGAGAGAGTGTGGTCAGTCTGCTCTTCCCTGGATGTGTGACATTGACAGAGTGGGATCAGTCTGCTCTTTTCTGGGTGTTTTACTTTGACAGAGTGGGGTCCGTCTGATCTTACCTGGGTGTGTTACATTGACAGAGTGGGGTCAGTCTGCTCTTCCCTGGATGTCTGACATTGACAGAGTGGGATCAGTCTGCTCTTCCCTGGGTGGGTTACATAGACAGAGTGTGGTCAGTCTGCTCTTCCCTGGGTTTGTTACATTGACAGAGTGGGGTCTGTCTGCTCTTCCCTGGGTGTGATACATTGACAGATTGGGGTCAGTCTGCTCTTCCCTGGGTGTGTTATCTTGACAGACTGAGTTCAGTCTGCTCTTCCCTGGGTGTGTTATATTGACTGAGTGAGTTCAGTCTGCTCTTTATTGGGTGTGTTACATTGACAGAGTGAGATCAGTCTGCAATTCCCTGGGTGTGTTACATTCACAAAGTGGGGACAGTCTGCTATTCCCTGGGTGGGTTACATAGACAGAGTGTGGTCAGTCTGCTATTCCCTGGGTGTGTTACATTGACAGAGTGGGGTCAGTCTGTTCTTCCCTGGGTGTGTTACATTGACAGAGTGGGGTCAGTCTGCTCTTCCCTGCGTGACTCACATTGACAGAGTTGGGTCAATCTGCTCTTCCCTGGGTTGGTTACATTGACTGAGTGGGGTCAGTCTGCTCTTCCCTGGGTGTGTTACTTTCACAGAGTGGGGACAGTCTGCTATTCCCTGGGTGTGTAACATTGACAGAGCCGGGTCAGTCTGATGTCCCCTGGGTGTGTTACATTGACAGAGTGGGGTCAGTCTGCTCTTGCCTGGGTGTCATACATTGACAGAGTGGGGGCAGTCTGCTCTTCCCTGGGTGTGTTACATTGACAGAGTTGGGTCAGTCTGCACATCCTTGGATGTGTTACATTGAGAGAGTGGTGTCAGTCTGCTCTTCCCTGGATGTGTTACATTGACAGAGTGGGATCAGTCTGCTCTTCTCTGGGTTTTTTACTTTGAGAGAGTGGGGTCAGTCTGCTCTTCCCTGGGTGTGTTACATTGACAGAGTGAGGTCATTCTGCGATTCCCTGGATTGGCTACATTAACACAGTGGGGTCAGTCTGCTCTTCCCTGGGTGAGTTAGATTGACAGAGTGTGGTCAGTATGCTCTTCCCTGGGTGTATTGCATTGACAGAATGGGGTCAGTCTGCTCTTCCCTGGGTGTGATACATTGACAGAGTGGGGTCAGTCTGCCCTTCCCTGGGTGTGTTATATTGACAGAGTGAGTTCAGTCTGCTCTTTCCTGGGTGTGTTACATTGACAGAGTGTGGTCAGTCTGCTCTTAACTAAGTGGGTTACATTGATAGAGTGGGGTCAGTCTGCTCTTCCCTGGTGACTGTCATTGACAGAGTGAGTTCATTCTGCACTTCCCTGGTTGGGTTACGTTAACAGAGTTGGGTCAGTCTGCACTTCCCTGGGTGTTTTACATTGACAGAGTGGGGTCGGTCTGCTCTTCCCTGGGTGTGTTACATTGACAGAGTGGGGTCAGTCTGCTCTTCGCTGAGTGTGTTACATTGAAAGATTGGGGTCAGTCTGCACATCCCTGGATGTGTTACATTGAGAGAGTGGGGTCAGTCAGGTCTTCCCTGAATGTGTTACATTGACACAGTGGGGTCAGTCTGCTCTTCTCTGGGTGTGTTACTGTGACAGAGTGGGGTGAGTCTGCTCTTCCCTGGGTGTGTTACATTGACAGAGTGAGGTCATTCTGCAATTCCCTGGGTGTGATAGATTGACAGAATGGGGTCAGTCTGCTCTTCCCTGGGTGTGTTACATTAACACAGTGGGGTCAGTCTGCTCTTCCCTGGGTGTGTTAGATTGACAGAATGGGGTCAGTCTGCTCTTCCCTGGGTGTGTTACATTAACACAGTTGGGTCAGTCTGCTCTTCCTTGGGTGTGTTACATTGACAGAGTGTGGTCAGTCTGCTCTTCCCTGGATGTGTAATATTGACAGAGTGGGGTCAGTCTGCTCTTCCCTGGGTGTGTTACATTGACAGAGTGGGGTCAGTCTGCTCTTCCCTGGGTGTTTTACATTAACAGAGTGGGGTCAGTCTGCTCTTCCCTGGGTGTGTTACATTGACAGTATGGGGTCAGTCTTCTCTTCCCTGGGTGTGTTACATTGAAAGAGTGGGGTCAGTCTGCTCTTCCCTGGGTGTGTTACATTGACAGAGTGGGGTCAGTCTGCTCTTCCCTGGGTGTGTTACATTGACAGAGTGGGGTCAGTCTGCTCTTCCCTGGGTGTGTTACATTGACAGAGTGGGATCAGTCTGCACTTCCCTGGGTGTGTCACATTGACAGAGTGGGGTCAGTCTGAAATTCGCTGGGTGTGTTACATTGACAGAGTGGGGTCAGTCTGCTCTTCCCTGGGTGTTATCGATTGACAGAGTGGGGTCAGTCTGCTCTTCCCTGGGTGTGTTACATTGACAGAGTGGGGTCAGTCTGCTCTTCCTTGGGTGTGTTACATTGACAGAGTGGGGTCAGTCTACTATTCCCTGGGTGTGTTACATTGAAACCGTGGGGTCCGTCTGCTCTTCCCTGGGTGTGTTACTTTGACAGAGTGGGGTCAGTCTGCAATTCACTGGGTTTGTAACATTGACCGAGTGGGATCAGTCTGCTCTTCCCTGGGCGTGTTTCATTGACAGAGTGGGGTCAGTCTGCTCTTCTCTGGGTGTGTTACATTGACAGAGTGGAGTCACTCTGTTCTTCCCTGGGTGTGTAACATTGACAGAGTGGAGTCAGTCTGCAATTCCCTGGGTTTGTTACATTGACAGAGTGGGATCAGTCTGCTGTTCCCTGGGTGTGTTACATTGACAGAGTGGGGTCAGTCTGCTCTTCCCTGGGTGTGTTATCTTGACAGACTGAGTTCAGTCTGCTCTTCCCTGGGTGTGTTATATTGACTGAGTGAGTTCAGTCTGCTCTTTCCTGGGTGTGTTACATTGACAGAGTGAGATCAGTCTGCAATTCCCTGGGTGTGTTACATTCACAAAGTGGGGACAGTCTGCTATTCCCTGGGTGGGTTACATAGACAGAGTGTGGTCAGTCTGCTCTTCCCTGGGTGTGTTACTTTGACTGAGTGCAGTCAGTCTCCTCTTCCCTGGGTGTGTTAGATTGACAGAGTGGGGTCAGTCTGTTCTTCCCTGGGTGTGTTACATTGACAGAGTGGGGTCAGTCTGCTCTTCCCTGCGTGACTCACATTGACAGAGTTGGGTCAATCTGCTCTTCCCTGGGTGTGTTACATTGACTGAGTGGGGTCAGTCTGCTCTTCCCTGGGTGTGTTACATTCACAGAGTGGGGACAGTCTGCTATTCCCTGGGTGTGTTACATTGACAGAGCGGGGTCAGTCTGATCTCCCCTGTGTGTGTTACATTGACAGAGTGGGGTCAGTCTGCTCTTGCCTGGGTGTCATACATTGACAGAGTGGGGGCAGTCTGCTCTTCCCTGGGTGTGTTACATTGACAGAGTTGGGTCAGTCTGCACATCCTTGGATGTGTTACATTGAGAGAGTGGTGTCAGTCTGCTCTTCCCTGGATGTGTTACATTGACAGAGTGGGATCAGTCTGCTCTTCTCTGGGTTTTTTACTTTGAGAGAGTGGGGTCAGTCTGCTCTTCCCTGGGTGTGTTACATTGACAGAGTGAGGTCATTCTGCGATTCCCTGGATTGGCTACATTAACACAGTGGGGTCAGTCTGCTCTTCCCTGGGTGAGTTAGATTGACAGAGTGTGGTCAGTATGCTCTTCCCTGGGCGTGTTGCATTGACAGAATGGGGTCAGTCTGCTCTTCCCTGGGTGTGATACATTGACAGAGTGGGGTGAGTCTGCCCTTCCCTGGTTGTGTTATATTAACAGAGTGAGTTCAGTCTGCTCTTTCCTGGGTGTGTTACATTGACAGAGTGTGGTCAGTCTGCTCTTAACTAAGTGGGTTACATTGATAGAGTGGGGTCAGTCTGCTCTTCCCTGGTGACTGACATTGACAGAGTGAGTTCATTCTGCACTTCCCTGGTTGGGTTACGTTAACAGAGTTGAGTCAGTCTGCACTTCCCTGGGTGTTTTACATTGACAGAGTGGGGTCAGTCTGCTCTTCCCTGGGTGTGTTACTTTGACAGAGTAGGGTAAGTCTGCACTTCCCCTGGGTGTTTTACATTGAAAGATTGGGGTCAGTCCGCTCTTCCCTGGGTGTGTTACATTGACAGAGTGGGGTCAGTATGCTCTTCCCTGGGTGTGTTAGATTGACAGAATGGGGTCAGTCTGCTCTTCCCTGGGTGTGTTACATTGTCAGAGTGGGGTCAGTCTGCTCTTCCCTGGGTGTGTTACATTGACAGAGTAGGGTTAGTCTGCACTTCCCTGGGTGTGTTAAATTGACAGAGAAGGGTCAGTCTGCTCTTCCCTGGGTGTGTTACATTGACAGAGTGGGGTCAGTCTGCCCTTCCCTGGGTGAATTAGATTGACAGAGTGGGGTGAGTCTGCTCTTCCCTGCGTGTGTTACATTGACAGATTAGGATAAGTCTGCACTTCCCTGGGTGTGTTACATTGACCGAATGGGGTCAGTCTGCTCTTCCCTGGGTGTTTTACATTAACAGAGTGGGGTCAGTCTGCTCTTCCCTGGGTGTGTTACATTGACAGTATGGGGTCAGTCTTCTCTTCCCTGGGTGTGTTACATTGACAGAGTGGGGTCAGTCTGCTCTTCCCTGGGTGTGTTACATTGACAGAGTGGGGTCAGTCTGCTCTTCCCTGGGTGTGTTACATTGACAGAGTGGGGTCAGTCTGCTCTTCCCTGGGTGTGTTACATTGACAGAGTGGGATCAGTCTGCACTTCCCTGGGTGTGTCACATTGACAGAGTGGGGTCAGTTTGAAATTCGCTGGGTGTGTTACATTGACAGAGTGAGGTCAATCTGCTCTTCCCTGGGTGTGTTCGATTGACAGAGTGGGGTCAGTCTGCTCTTCCCTGGGTGTGTTACATTGACAGAGTGGGGTCAGTCTGCTCTTCCTTGGGTGTGTTACATTGACAGAGTGGGGTCAGTCTACTATTCCCTGGGTGTGTTACATTGAAACCGTGGGGTCCGTCTGCTCTTCCCTGGGTGTGTTACTTTGACAGAGTGGGGTCAGTCTGCAATTCACTGGGTTTGTAACATTGACAGAGTGGGATCAGTCTGCTCTTCCCTGGGCGTGTTTCATTGACAGAGTGGGGTCAGTCTGCTCTTCTCTGGGTGTGTTACATTGACAGAGTGGGGTCACTCTGCTCTTCCCTGGGTGTGTAACATTGACAGAGTGGAGTCAGTCTGCAATTCCCTGGGTTTGTTACATTGACAGAGTGGGATCAGTCTGCTGTTCCCTGGGTGTGTTACATTGACAGAGTGGGGTCAGTCTGCAATTCCCTGAGTGTGTTACATTGTAAGATTGGGGTCAGTCTGCACATCCCTGGATGTGTTACATTGAGAGAGTGGGGTCAGTCTGGTCTTCCCTGGATGTGTTCCATTGACACAGTAGGGTCAGTCTGCTCTTCTCTGGGTGTGTTACTTTGACAGAGTGGGGTGAGTCTGCTCTTCCCTGGGTGTGTTACATTGACAGAGTGAGGTCATTCTGCGATTCCCTGGGTGTGTTAGATTGACAGAATGGGGTCAGTCTGCTCTTCACTGGGTGTGTTACATTAACACAGTGGGGTCAGTCTGCTCTTCCCTGGGTGTGTTAGATTGAAAGAATGGGGTCAGTCTGCTCTTCCCTGGGTGTGTTACATTCACACAGTGGGGTCAGTCTGCAATTCCCTGGGTTTCTTTCATTGACAGAGAGGGGTCAGTCTGCTCTTCCCTGGGCGTGTTACATTGACAGAGTGGGGTCAGTCTGCTCTTCTCTGGGTGTGTTACATTGACAGAGTGGGGTCACTCTGCTCTTCCCTGGGTGTGTTACATTGACAGAGTGGAGTCAGTCTGCAATTCCCTGGGTTTGCTACATTGACAGATTGGGATCAGTCTGCTCTTCCCTGGGTGTGTTACATTGACAGAGTGGGGTCAGTCTGCAATTCCCTGAGTGTGTTACATTGAAAGATTGGGGTCAATCTGCACATCCCTGGATGTGTTACATTGTGAGAGTGGGGTCAGTCTGGTCTTCCCTGGATGTGTTACATTGACAGAGTGAGGTCATTCTGCGATTCCCTGGGTATGTTACATTGAGAGTGTGGGGTCAGTCTCCTCTTCCATGGGTGTGTTAGATTGACAGAATAGGGTCAGTCTGCTCTTCCCTGGATGTGTTACATTGACAGAGTGGGTTCACTCTGCTCTTCCCTGGGTGTGTTACATTGACAGAGTGGGGTCAGTCTGCTCTTCCCTGGGTGTGTTGCATTGACAGAGTGGGGTCAGTCTGCATATCCTTGGATGTGTTACATTGAGAGAGTGGGGTCAGTCTCGTCTTCCCTGGATGTGTGACATTGACAGAGTGGGATCAGTCTGCTCTTCTCTGGGTGTTTTACTTTGACAGAGTGGGGTCAGTCTTCTCTTCCCTGGGTGTGTTACATTGACAGAGTGAGGTCATTCTGTGATTCCCTGGATTGGTTACATTAACACAGTCGGGTCAGTCTGCTCTTCCCTGGGTGAGTTAGATTGACAGAGTGGGGTCAGTCTGCTTTTCCCTGGGTGTGTTACATTGACAGAGTGGGGTCAGTCTGCTCTTCCCTGGGTGTGATACATTGACAGAGTGGGGTCCGTCTGCTCTTCCCTGGGTGTGTTATCTTGACAGACTGAGTTCAGTCTGCTCTTCCCTGGGTGTGTTATATTGACAGAGTGAGTTCAGTCTGCTCTTTCCTGGGTGTGTTACATTGACAGAGTGTGGTCAGTCTGCTCTTAACTGAGTGGGTTACATTGACAGAGTGGGGTCCGTCTGCTCTTCCCTGGGTGAGTTACATTGACAGAGTGAGTTCGTTCTGCACTTCCCTGGTTGGGTTACGTAAACAGAGTTGGGTCAGTCTGCTCTTCGCTGGGTGTGTTACATTAACACAGTGGGGTCAGTCTGCACTTCCCTGGGTGTGTTCGATTGACAGAATGGGGTCAGTCTGCTCTTCTCTGGGTGTGTTACATTGACAGAGTGGGGTCACTCTGCTCTTCCCTGCGTGTGTTACATTGACAGAGTGAGGTCAGTCTGCAATTCCCTGGGTGTGTTACATTCACAGAGTGGGGACAGTCTGCTATTCCCTGGGTGTGTTACATTGACAGAGCGGGGTCAGTCTGATCTCCCCTGGGTGTGTTACATTGACAGAGTGGGGTCTGTCTGCTCTTGCCTGGGTGTGTTACATTTTCAGAGTGGGGGCAGACTGCTCTTCCTCGGGTGGGTTACATTGACAGAGTGGAGACAGTCTTCTCTTCCCTGGGTGTGTTACATTGACAGAGTGAGGTCATTCTGCGATTCCCTGGATGGGTTACATTAACATAGTAGCGTCAGTCTGCTCTTCCCTGTGTGTGTTAGATTGACAGAGTGGGGTCAGTCTGCTAGTCCCTGGGTGTGTTAGATTGACAGAGTGGGGTCAGTCTGCTCTTCCCTGCTTGACTCACATTGAAAGAGTTGGGTCAGTCTGCTCTTCCCTGGTTGGGTTACGTTAACAGAGTTGGGTCAGTCTGCTCTTCGCTGGGTGTGTTACATTGACATAGTGTGGTCAGTCTGCTCTTCCCTGGGTGGGTTACCTTGACAGAGTGAGGTCATTCTGCGATTCCATCGATTGGTTACATTAACACAGTGGAGTCAGTCTGCTCTTCCCTGGGTGAGTTAGATTGACAGAGTTGGGTGAGTCTGCTCTTCCCTGCGTGTGTTACATTGACAGAGTATGATAAGTCTGCATTTCCATGGGTGTGTTACATTGACCGAATGGGGTCAGTCTGCTCTTCCCTGGGAGTGTTACATTGACAGAGTGGGATCAGTCTGCTCTTCTCTGGGTGGGTTACATTGACAGAGTGGGGTCAGTCTGCAATTCTCTGTTTTTGTTACATTGACAGAGTGGGGTCAGTGTCCTCTTCCCTGGGTGTTTTACATTGACAGAGTGGGGTCAGTCTGCACTTCCCTGGGTGTGTTACATTGACAGGGTGGGGTCAGTCTTCTCTTCCCTGGGTGTGTTACATTGACAGAGTGGGGTCAGTCTGCTCTTCCCTGGGTGTGTTACATTGACAGAGTGGGGTCAGTCTGCTCTTCCCTGGGTGTGTTACATTGACAGAGTGGGATCAGTCTGCACTTCCCTAGGTGTGTCAATTTGACAGAGTGGAGTCAGTCTGCTCTTCCCTGGGGGTGTGTTACATTGACAGAGTGGGGTTAGTCTGATCTTCCCTGGGTGTGTTACATTGACAGAGTGGGGTCAGTCTGCTCTTTCCTGGGTGTGTTACATTGACAGAGTGGGATAAGTCTGCACTTCCCTGGGTGTGTCACATTGACAGAGTGGGGTCAATCTGCAATTCCCTGGATGTGTTACATTGACAGAGTGGGGTCAGTCTGCTCTTCACTGGTTGTGTTACATTGACAGAGTGGGGTCAGTCTGCTCTTCCCTGGGTGTGTTACATTGACAGAGTGAGGTCAGTCTGCTCTTAACTCAGTGGGTTACATTGACAGAGTGGGGTCAGTCTGCTCTTCCCTGGGTGTGTTACATTGACAGAGTGGGGTCAGTCTGCTCTTCCTTGGGTGTGTTACATTGACAGAGTGGGGTCAGTCTACTATTCCCTGGGTGTGTTACATTGAAACCGTGGGGTCCGTCTGCTCTTCCCTGGGTGTGTTACTTTGACAGAGTGGGGTCAGTCTGCAATTCACTGGGTTTGTAACATTGACAGAGTGGGATCAGTCTGCTCTTCCCTGGGCGTGTTTCATTGACAGAGTGGGGTCAGTCTGCTCTTCTCTGGGTGTGTTACATTGACAGAGTGGGGTCACTCTGCTCTTCCCTGGGTGTGTAACATTGACAGAGTGGAGTCAATCTGCAATTCCCTGGGTTTGTTACATTGACAGAGTGGGATCAGTCTGCTGTTCCCTGGGTGTGTTACATTGACAGAGTGGGGTCAGTCTGCAATTCCCTGAGTGTGTTACATTGTAAGATTGGGGTCAGTCTGCACATCCCTGGATGTGTTACATTGAGAGAGTGGGGTCAGTCTGGTCTTCCCTGGATGTGTTCCATTGACACAGTAGGGTCAGTCTGCTCTTCTCTGGGTGTGTTACTTTGACAGAGTGGGGTGAGTCTGCTCTTCCCTGGGTGTGTTACATTGACAGAGTGAGGTCATTCTGCGATTCCCTGGGTGTGTTAGATTGACAGAATGGGGTCAGTCTGCTCTTCACTGGGTGTGTTACATTAACACAGTGGGGTCAGTCTGCTCTTCCCTGGGTGTGTTAGATTGAAAGAATGGGGTCAGTCTGCTCTTCCCTGGGTGTGTTACATTCACACAGTGGGGTCAGTCTGCAATTCCCTGGGTTTCTTTCATTGACAGAGAGGGGTCAGTCTGCTCTTCCCTGGGCGTGTTACATTGACAGAGTGGGGTCAGTCTGCTCTTCTCTGGGTGTGTTACATTGACAGAGTGGGGTCACTCTGCTCTTCCCTGGGTGTGTTACATTGACAGAGTGGAGTCAGTCTGCAATTCCCTGGGTTTGCTACATTGACAGATTGGGATCAGTCTGCTCTTCCCTGGGTGTGTTACATTGACAGAGTGGGGTCAGTCTGCAATTCCCTGAGTGTGTTACATTGAAAGATTGGGGTCAATCTGCACATCCCTGGATGTGTTACATTGTGAGAGTGGGGTCAGTCTGGTCTTCCCTGGATGTGTTACATTGACAGAGTGAGGTCATTCTGCGATTCCCTGGGTATGTTACATTGAGAGTGTGGGGTCAGTCTCCTCTTCCATGGGTGTGTTAGATTGACAGAATAGGGTCAGTCTGCTCTTCCCTGGATGTGTTACATTGACAGAGTGGGTTCACTCTGCTCTTCCCTGGGTGTGTTACATTGACAGAGTGTGGTCAGTCTGCTCTTCCCTGGGTGTGTTGCATTGACAGAGTGGGGTCAGTCTGCATATCCTTGGATGTGTTACATTGAGAGAGTGGGGTCAGTCTCGTCTTCCCTGGATGTGTGACATTGACAGAGTGGGATCAGTCTGCTCTTCTCTGGGTGTTTTACTTTGACAGAGTGGGGTCAGTCTTCTCTTCCCTGGGTGTGTTATATTGACAGAGTGAGGTCATTCTGTGATTCCCTGGATTGGTTACATTAACACAGTCGGGTCAGTCTGCTCTTCCCTGGGTGAGTTAGATTGACAGAGTGGGGTCAGTCTGCTCTTCCCTGGGTGTGATACATTGACAGAGTGGGGTCCGTCTGCTCTTCCCTGGGTGTGTTATCTTGACAGACTGAGTTCAGTCTGCTCTTCCCTGGGTGTGTTATATTGACAGAGTGAGTTCAGTCTGCTCTTTCCTGGGTATGTTACATTGACAGAGTGTGGTCAGTCTGCTCTTAACTGAGTGGGTTACATTGACAGAGTGGGGTCCGTCTGCTCTTCCCTGGGTGAGTTACATTGACAGAGTGAGTTCGTTCTGCACTTCCCTGGTTGGGTTACGTAAACAGAGTTGGGTCAGTCTGCTCTTCGCTGGGTGTGTTACATTAACACAGTGGGGTCAGTCTGCTCTTCCCTGGGTGTGTTCGATTGACAGAATGGGGTCAGTCTGCTCTTCTCTGGGTGTGTTACATTGACAGAGTGGGGTCACTCTGCTCTTCCCTGCGTGTGTTACATTGACAGAGTGAGGTCAGTCTGCAATTCCCTGGGTGTGTTACATTCACAGAGTGGGGACAGTCTGCTATTCCCTGGGTGTGTTACATTGACAGAGCGGGGTCAGTCTGATCTCCCCTGGGTGTGTTACATTGACAGAGTGGGGTCTGTCTGCTCTTGCCTGGGTGTGTTACATTTTCAGAGTGGGGGCAGACTGCTCTTCCTCGGGTGGGTTACATTGACAGAGTGGAGACAGTCTTCTCTTCCCTGGGTGTGTTAGATTGACAGAGTGGGGTCAGTCTGCTAGTCCCTGGGTGTGTTAGATTGACAGAGTGGGGTCAGTCTGCTCTTCCCTGCTTGACTCACATTGAAAGAGTTGGGTCAGTCTGCTCTTCCCTGGTTGGGTTACGTTAACAGAGTTGGGTCAGTCTGCTCTTCGCTGGGTGTGTTACATTGACATAGTGTGGTCAGTCTGCTCTTCCCTGGGTGGGTTACCTTGACAGAGTGAGGTCATTCTGCGATTCCATCGATTGGTTACATTAACACAGTGGAGTCAGTCTGCTCTTCCCTGGGTGAGTTAGATTGACAGAGTTGGGTGAGTCTGCTCTTCCCTGCGTGTGTTACATTGACAGAGTATGATAAGTCTGCATTTCCATGGGTGTGTTACATTGACCGAATGGGGTCAGTCTGCTCTTCCCTGGGAGTGTTACATTGACAGAGTGGGATCAGTCTGCTCTTCTCTGGGTGGGTTACATTGACAGAGTGGGGTCAGTCTGCAATTCTCTGTTTTTGTTACATTGACAGAGTGGGGTCAGTGTCCTCTTCCCTGGGTGTTTTACATTGACAGAGTGGGGTCAGTCTGCACTTCCCTGGGTGTGTTACATTGACAGGGTGGGGTCAGTCTTCTCTTCCCTGGGTCTGTTACATTGACAGAGTGGGGTCAGTCTGCTCTTCCCTGGGTGTGTTACATTGACAGAGTGGGGTCAGTCTGCTCTTCCATGGGTGTGTTACATTGACAGAGTGGGATCAGTCTGCACTTCCCTAGGTGTGTCAATTTGACAGAGTGGAGTCAGTCTGCTCTTCCCTGGGGGTGTGTTACATTGACAGAGTGGGGTTAGTCTGATCTTCCCTGGGTGTGTTACATTGACAGAGTGGGGTCAGTCTGCTCTTTCCTGGGTGTGTTACATTGACAGAGTGGGATCAGTCTGCACTTCCCTGGGTGTGTCACATTGACAGAGTGGGGTCAATCTGCAATTCCCTGGATGTGTTACATTGACAGAGTGGGGTCAGTCTGCTCTTCACTGGTTGTGTTACATTGACAGAGTGGGGTCAGTCTGCTCTTCCCTGGGTGTGTTACATTGACAGAGTGAGGTCAGTCTGCTCTTAACTCAGTGGGTTACATTGACAGAGTGGGGTCACTCTGCTCTTCCCTGAGTGTGTTACATTGACAGAGTGGGGTCACTCTGCTTTTCCCTGCGTGTGTTACATTGACAGAGTGAGGTCAGTCTGCAATTCCCTGGGTGTGTTACATTCACAGAGTGGGGTCAGTCCGCTCTTCCCTGGGTGTGATACATTGACATAGTGCGGTCACTCTGATCTTCCCTGGGTGTGTTACATTGACAGAGTGGGGTCAGTCTGCTCTTCCCTGGGTGCGTTGCATTGACAGAGTGGGGTCAGTCTGCTCTTCCCTGGGTGTGATACATTGACAGAGTGGGGTCAGTCTGCTCTTCCCTGGGTGTGTTATCTTGACAGAGTGAGTTCAGTCTGCTCTTCCCTGGGTGTGTTATATTGACAGAGTGAGTTCAGTCTGCTCTTTCCTGGGTGTGTTGCATTGACAGAGTGTGGTCAGTCTGCTCTTAACTGAGTGGGTTACATTGACAGAGTGGGGTCAGTCTGCTCCTCCCTGGGTGAGTTACATTGACAGAGTGAGTTCATTCTGCACTTCCCTGGAAGGGTTACGTTAACAGAGTTGGGTCAGTCTGCTCTTCGCTGAGTGTGTTACATTAACACAGTGGGGTCTGTCTGCTCTTCCCTGGGTGTGTTAGATTGACAGAATGGGGTCAGTCTGCTCTTCCCTGGGTGTGTTACATTGACAGAGCAGGGTCAATCTGATCTCCCCTGGGTGTGTTACATTGACAGATTGAGGTCATTCTGTGATTCCCTGGATGGGTTACATTAACAGAGTAGCGTCAGTCTGCTCTTCCCAAGGTGTGTTAGATTGACAGAGGGGGGTCAGTCTGCTCTTCCCTGGGTGTGTTACATTGACAGTGTGGGGATCAGTCTGCTCTTTCCTGCGTGACTCACATTGACAGAGTTGGGTCAATCTGCTCTTCCCTGAGTGTGTTACATTGACTGAGTGGGGTCAGTCTGCTCTTCCCTGGGTGTGTTACATTCACAGAGTGGGGACAGTCTGCTATTCCCTGGGTGTGTTACATTGAAAGATTGGGGTCAGTCTGCACATCCCTGGATGTGTTACATTGAGAGAGTGGGGTCAGTCTGGTCTTCCCTGAATGTGTTACATTGACACAGTGGGGTCAGTCTGCTCTTCTCTGGGTGTGTTACTTTGACAGAGTAGGGTGAGTCTGCTCTTCCCTGGGTGTGTTATATTGACAGTGTGGGGTCAGTCTGCACATCCTTGGATGTGTTACATTGAGAGAGTGGGGTCAGTCTGCTCTTCCCTGGATGTGTGACATTGACAGAGTGGGATCAGTCTGCTCTTCTCTGGGTGTTTTACTTTGACAGAGTGGGGTCAGTCTGCTCTTCCCTGGGTGTGTTACATTGACAGAGTGGGGTCACTCTGCTCTTCGCTGCGTGTGTTACATTGACAGAGTGAGGTCAGTCTGCAATTCCCTGGGTGTGTTACATTCACAGAGTGGGGACAGTCTGCAATTCCCTGGGTGTGTTACATTCACAGAGTGGGGACAGTCTGCTCTTCGCTGGGTGTTTTACATTGACATAGTGTGTTCAGTCTGCTCTTCCCTGGGTGGGTTACCTTGACAGAGTGAGGTCATTCTGCGATTCCATCGATTGGTTACATTAACACAGTGGGGTCAGTCTGCTCTTACCTGGGTGAGTTAGATTGACAGAGTTGGGTGAGTCTGCTCTTCCCTGCGTGTGTTACATTGACAGAGTATGATAAGTCTGCATTTCCATGGGTGTGTTACATTGACCGAATGGGGTCAGTCTGCTCTTCCCTGGGAGTGTTACATTGACAGAGTGGGATCAGTCTGCTCTTCTCTGGGTGGGTTACATTGACAGAGTAGGGTCAGTCTGCAATTCTCTGTTTTTGTTACATTGACAGAGTGGGGTCAGTGTCCTCTTCCCTGGGTGTTTTACATTGACAGAGTGGGGTCAGTCTGCACTTCCCTGGGTGTGTTACATTGACAGGGTGGGGTCAGTCTGCTCTTCCCTGGGTGTGTTACATTGACAGAGTGGGATCAGTCTGCACTTCCCTAGGTGTGTCAATTTGACAGAGTGGAGTCAGTCTGCTCTTCCCTGGGGGTGTGTTACATTGACAGAGTGGGGTTAGTCTGATCTTCCCTGGGTGTGTTACATTGACAGAGTGGGGTCAGTCTGCTCTTTCCTGGGTGTGTTACATTGACAGAGTGGGATCAGTCTGCACTTCCCTGGGTGTGTCACATTGACAGAGTGGGGTCAATCTGCAATTCCCTGGATGTATTACATTGACAGAGTGGGGTCAGTCTGCTCTTCACTGGTTGTGTTACATTGACAGAGTGGGGTCAGTCTGCTCTTCCCTGGGTGTGTTACATTGACAGAGTGGGGTCAATCTGCTCTTCCCTGGGTGTGTTACATTGACAGAGTGAGGTCAGTCTGCTCTTCCCTGGGTGTGTTACATTGACAGAGTGGGGTCACTCTGCTCTTCCCTGAGTGTGTTACATTGACAGAGTGGGGTCACTCTGCTTTTCCCTGCGTGTGTTACATTGACAGAGTGAGGTCAGTCTGCAATTCCCTGGGTGTGTTACATTCACAGAGTGGGGTCAGTCCGCTCTTCCCTGGGTGTGATACATTGACAGAGTGGGGTCAGTCTGATCTTCCCTGGGTGTGTTACATTGACAGAGTGGGGTCAGTCTGCTCTTCCCTGGGTGCGTTGCATTGACAGAGTGGGGTCAGTCTGCTCTTCCCTGGGTGTGATACATTGACAGAGTGGGGTCAGTCTGCTCTTCCCTGGGTGTGTTATCTTGATAGACTGAGTTCAGTCTGCTCTTCCCTGGGTGTGTTATATTGACAGAGTGAGTCCAGTCTGCTCTTTCCTGGGTGTGTTGCATTGACAGAGTGTGGTCAGTCTGCTCTTAACTGAGTGGGTTACATTGACAGAGTGGGGTCAGTCTGCTCTTCCCTGGGTGAGTTACATTGACAGAGTGAGTTCATTCTGCACTTCCCTGGAAGGGTTACGTTAACAGAGTTGGGTCAGTCTGCTCTTCGCTGAGTGTGTTACATTAACACCGTGGGGTCAGTCTGCTCTTCCCTGGGTGTGTTAGATTGACAGAATGGGGTCAGTCTGCTCTTCCCTGGGTGTGTTACATTGACAGAGCAGGGTCAATCTAATCTCCCCTGGGTGTGTTACATTGACAGATTGAGGTCATTCTGTGATTCCCTGGATGGGTTACATTAACAGAGTAGCGTCAGTCTGCTCTTCCCTGGGTGTGTTACATTGACAGTGTGGGGTCAGTCTGCTCTTACCTGCGTGACTCACATTGACAGACTTGGGTCAATCTGCTCTCCCCTGAGTGTGTTACATTGACTGAGTGGGGTCAGTCTGCTCTTCCCTGGGTGTGTTACATTCACAGAGTGGGGACAGCCTGCTATTCCCTGGGTGTGTTACATTGACAGAGAGGGGTCAGTCTGCTCTTCCCTGAGAGTGTTACATTGAAAGATTGGGGTCAGTCTGCACATCCCTGGATGTGTTACATTGAGAGAGTGGGGTCAGTCTGGTCTTCCCTGAATGTGTTACATTGACACAGTGGCGTCAGTCTGCTCTTCTCTGGGTGTGTTACTTTGACAGAGTAGGGTGAGTCTGCTCTTCCCTGGGTGTGTTATATTGACAGAGTGGGGTCAGTCTGCACATCCTTGGATTTGTTACATTGAGAGAGTGGGGTCAGTCTGCTCTTCCCTGGATGTGTGACATTGACAGAGTGGGATCAGTCTGCTCTTCTCTGGGTGTTTTATTTTGACAGAGTGGGGTCAGTCTGCTCTTCCCTGGGTGTGTTACATTGACAGAGTGAGGTCATTCTGCGATTCCCTGCATGTGTTACATTGACACAGTGGGGTCAGTCTGCTCTTCTCTCGGTGAGTTAGATTGACAGAGTGTGGTCAGTCTGCTCTTCCCTGGGTGTGTTATATTGACAGAGTGGTGTCAGTCTGCTCTTCCCTGGGTGTGTTATCTTGACAGAGTGGGGTCAGTCTGCTCTTAACTGAGTGGGTTACATTGACAGAGTGTGGTCAGTCTGCTCTTGCCTGGGTGTGTTACATTGACAGAGTGGGGTCACTCTGCTCTTAACTGAGTGGGTTACATTGACAGAGTGGGGTCAGTCTGCTCTTGCCTAGGTGTGTAACATTGACAGAGTGGGGGCAGTCTGCTCTTCCTAGGGTGGGTTACATTGACAGAGTGGAGTCAGTCTTCTCTTCCCTGGGTGTGTTACATTGACAGAGCGGGGTCAATCTGATCTCCCCTGGGGGTGTTACACTGACAGAGTGAGGTCATTCTGCGATTCCCTGGATGGGTTCCATTAACAGAGTAGCGTCAGTCTGCTCTTCCCTGGGTGTGTTAGATTGACAGAGTGGGGTCAGTCTGCTCTTCCCTGGGTGTGTTACTTTGACAGAGAGGGGTCAGTCTGCAATTCCCTGGGTTTCTTTCATTGACATAGTGGGATCAGTCTGCTCTTCCCTGGGCGTGTTACATTGACAGAGTGGGGTCACTCTGCTCTTCTCTGGGTGTGTTACATTGACAGAGTGGGGTCACTCTGCTCTTCCCTGGGTGTGTTACATTCACAGAGTGGGGACAGTCTGCTATTCCCTGGGTGTGTTACATTGACAGAGCGGGGTCAGTCTGATCTCCCCTGGGTGTGTTACATTGACAGAGTGGGGTCTGTCTGCTCTTGCCTGGGTGTGTTACATTTTCAGAGTGGGGGCAGACTGCTCTTCCTCGGGTGGGTTACATTGACAGAGTGGAGACAGTCTTCTCTTCCCTGGGTGTGTTACATTGACAGAGTGAGGTCATTCTGCGATTCCCTGGATGGGTTACATTAACAGAGTAGCGTCAGTCTGCTCTTCCCTGGGTGTGTTAGATTGACAGAGTGGGGTCAGTCTGCTAGTCCCTGGGTGTGTTAGATTGACAGAGTGGGGTCAGTCTGCTCTTCCCTGCTTGACTCACATTGAAAGAGTTGGGTCAATCTGCTCTTCCCTGGGTGGGTTACATTGACAGAGTGTGGTCAGTCTGCTCTTCCCTGGTTGGGTTACGTTAACAGAGTTGGGTCAGTCTGCTCTTCGCTGGGTGTGTTACATTGACATAGTGTGGTCAGTCTGCTCTTCCCTGGGTGGGTTACCTTGACAGAGTGAGGTCATTCTGTGATTCCCTCGATTGGTTACATTAACACAGTGGGGTCAGTCTGCTCTTCCCTGGGTGAGTTAGATTGACAGAGTTGGGTGAGTCTGCTCTTCCCTGCGTGTGTTACATTGACAGAGTATGATAAGTCTGCATTTCCATGGGTGTGTTACATTGACCGAATGGGGTCAGTCTGCTCTTCCCTGGGAGTGTTACATTGACAGAGTGGGATCAGTCTGCTCTTCTCTGGGTTGGTTACATTGACAGAGTGGGGTCAGTCTGCAATTCTCTGTTTTTGTTACATTGACAGAGTGGGGTCAGTGTCCTCTTCCCTGGGTGTTTTACATTGACAGAGTGGGGTCAGTCTGCACTTCCCTGGGTGTGTTACATTGACAGGGTGGGGTCAGTCTTCTCTTCCCTGGGTGTGTTACATTGACAGAGTGGGGTCAGTCTGCTCTTCCCTGGGTGTGTTACATTGACAGAGTGGGGTCAGTCTGCTCTTCCCTGGGTGTGTTACATTGACAGAGTGGGATCAGTCTGCACTTCCCTAGGTGTGTCAATTTGACAGAGTGGAGTCAGTCTGCTCTTCCCTGGGGGTGTGTTACATTGACAGAGTGGGGTTAGTCTGATCTTCCCTGTGTGTGTTACATTGACAGAGTGGGGTCAGTCTGCTCTTTCCTGGGTGTGTTACATTGACAGAGTTGGATCAGTCTGCACTTCCCTGGGTGTGTCACATTGACAGAGTGGGGTCAATCTGCAATTCCCTGGATGTGTTAAATTGACAGAGTGGGGTCAGTCTGCTCTTCACTGGTTGTGTTACATTGACAGAGTGGGGTCAGTCTGCTCTTCCCTGGGTGTGTTACATTGACAGAGTGGGGTCACTCTGCTCTTCCCTGGGTGTGTTACATTGACAGAGTGAGGTCAGTCTGCTCTTCCCTGGGTGTGTTACATTGACAGAGTGGGGTCACTCTGCTCTTCCCTGAGTGTGTTACATTGACAGAGTGGGGTCACTCTGCTTTTCCCTGCGTGTGTTACATTGACAGAGTGAGGTCAGTCTGCAATTCCCTGGGTGTGTTACATTCACAGAGTGGGGTCAGTCCGCTCTTCCCTGGGTGTGATACATTGACATAGTGCGGTCAGTCTGATCTTCCCTGGGTGTGCTACATTGACTGTGTGGGGTCAGTCTGCTCTTCCCTGGGTGCGTTGCAGTGACAGAGTGGGGTCAGTCTGCTCTTCCCTGGGTGTGATACATTGACAGAGTGGGGTCAGTCTGCTCTTCCCTGGGTGTGTTATCTTGACAGACTGAGTTCAGTCTGCTCTTCCCTGGGTGTGTTATATTGACAGAGTGAGTTCAGTCTGCTCTTTCCTGGGTGTGTTGCATTGACAGAGTGTGGTCAGTCTGCTCTTAACTGAGTGGGTTACATTGACAGAGTGGGGTCAGTCTGCTCTTCCCTGGGTGAGTTACATTGACAGAGTGAGTTCATTCTGCACTTCCCTGGAAGGGTTACGTTAACAGAGTTGGGTCAGTCTGCTCTTCGCTGAGTGTGTTACATTAACACAGTGGGGTCAGTCTGCTCTTCCCTGGGTGTGTTAGATTGACAGAATGGGGTCAGTCTGCTCTTCCCTGGGTGTGTTACATTGACAGAGCAGGGTCAATCTGATCTCCCCTGGGTGTGTTACATTGACAGATTGAGGTCATTCTGTGATTCCCTGGATGGGTTACATTAACAGAGTAGCGTCAGTCTGCTCTTCCCAGGGTGTGTTAGATTGACAGAGGGGGGTCAGTCTGCTCTTCCCTGGGTGTGTTACATTGACAGTGTGGGGTCAGTCTGCTCTTCCCTGCGTGACACACATTGACAGAGTTGGGTCAATCTGCTCTTCCCTGAGTGTGTTACATTGACTGAGTGGGGTCAGTCTGCGCTTCCCTGGGTGTGTTACATTCACAGAGTGGGGACAGTCTGCTATTCCCTGGGTGTGATACATTGACAGAGCGGGGTCAGTCTGATCTCCCCTGGGTGTGTTACATTGACAGAGTGGGGTCAGTCTGTTCTTGCCTGGGTGTGTTACATTGACAGAGTGGGGGCAGTCTGCTCTTCCTAGGGTTGGTTACATTGACAGAGTGGAGTCAGTCTTCTCTTCCCTGGGTGTGTTACATGTACAGAGTTGGGTCAGTCTGCACATCCTTGGATGTGTTACATTGAGAGAGTGGTGTCAGTCTGCTCTTCCCTGGATGTGTTACATTGACAGAATGGGGTCAGTCTGCTCTTCCCTGGGTGTGTGACATTGACAGAGTGGGATCAGTCTGCTCTTCTCTGGGTGTTTTACTTTGACAGAGTGGGGTCAGTCTGCTCTTCCCTGGGTGTGTTACATTGACAGAGTGAGGTCATTCAGCGATTCCCTGCATGTGTTCCATTGACACAGTGGGGTCAGTCTGCTCTTCTCTCGGTGAGTTAGATTGACAGAGTGTGGTCAGTCTGCTCTTCCCTGGGTGTGTTATATTGACAGAGTGGGGTCAGTCTGCTCTTCTCTGGGTGTTTTACTTTGAGAGAGTGGGGAAAGTCTGCTCTTCCCTGGCTGTGTTACATTGACAGAGTGAGGTCATTCTGCGATTCCCTGGATTGGTTACATTAACACAGTGGGGTCAGTCTGCTCTTCCCTGGGTGAGTTAGATTGACAGTGTGTGATCAGTCTGCTCTTCCCTGGGTGTGTTACATTAACAGAATGGGGTCAGTCTGCTCTTCCCTGGGTGTGATACATTGACAGAGTGGGGTCAGTCTGCTCTTCCCTGGGTGTGTTACATTGACAGAGTGGGGTCAGTCTGCTCTTCCCTGAGTGTGTTACATTGAAAGATTGGGGTCAGTCTGCACATCCCTGGATGTGTTACATTGACAGAGTGGGGTCAGTCTGGTCTTCCCTGAATGTGTTACATTGACACAGTGGGGTCAGTCTGCTCTTCTCTGGGTGTGTTACTTTGACACAGTGGGGTCAGTCTGCTCTTCTCTGGGTGTGTTACTTTGACAGAGTGGTGTCAGTCTGCTCTTCCCTGAGTGTGTTAAATTGACAGAGTGGGGTCAGTCTGCTCTTCCCTGGGTGTGTTACATTTACAGAGTGGGGTCAGTCTGCTCTTCCCTGAGTGTGTTACATTGAAAGATTGGGGTCAGTCTGCACAACCCTGGATGTATTACATTGAGAGAGTGGGGTCAGTCTGGTCTTCCCTGAATCTGTTAGATTGACACAGTGGGGTCAGTCTGCTCTTCTCTGTGTGTGTTACTTTGACAGAGTGGGGTGAGTCTGCTCTTCCCTGGGTGTGTTACATTGACAGAGTGAGGTCATTCTGCGATTCCCTGGGTGTGTTAGATCGACAGAATGGGGTCAGTCTGCTCTTCCCTGGGTGTGTTAGATTGACAGAATGGGGTCAGTCTGCTCATCCCTGGGTGTGTTACATTGACAGATTGGGGTCAGTCTCCTCTTCCATGAGTTTGTTAGATTGACAGAATAGGGTCAGTCTGCTCTTTCCTGGGTGTGTTGCATTGACAGAGTGTGGTCAGTCTGCTCTTAACTGAGTGGGTTACATTGACAGAGTGGGGTCAGTCTGCTCTTCCCTGGGTGAGTTACATTGACAGAGTGAGTTCATTCTGCACTTCCCTGGAAGGGTTACGTTAACAGAGTTGGGTCAGTCTGCTCTTCGCTGAGTGTGTTACATTAACACAGTGGGGTCAGTCTGCTCTTCCCTGGGTGTGTTAGATTGACAGAATGGGGTCAGTCTGCTCTTCCCTGGGTGTGTTACATTGACAGAGCAGGGTCAATCTAATCTCCTCTGGGTGTGTTACATTGACAGATTGAGGTCATTCTGTGATTCCCTGGATGGGTTACATTAACAGAGTAGCGTCAGTCTGCTCTTCCCTGGGTGTGTTACATTGACAGTGTGGGGTCAGTCTGCTCTTCCCTGCGTGACTCACATTGACAGAGTTGGGTCAATCTGCTCTTCCCTGAGTGTGTTACATTGACTGAGTGGGGTCAGTCTGCTCTTCCCTGGGTGTGTTACATTCACAGAGTGGGGACAGTCTGCTATTCCCTGGGTGTGTTACATTGACAGAGAGGGGTCAGTCTGCTCTTCCCTGAGAGTGTTACATTGAAAGATTGGGGTCAGTCTGCACATCCCTGGATGTGTTACATTGAGAGAGTGGGGTCAGTCTGGTCTTCCCTGAATGTGTTACATTGACACAGTGGGGTCAGTCTGCTCTTCTCTGGGTGTGTTACTTTGACAGAGTAGGGTGAGTCTGCTCTTCCCTGTGTGTGTTATATTGACAGAGTGGGGTCAGTCTGCACATCCTTGGATGTGTTACATTGAGAGAGTGGGGTCAGTCTGCTCTTCCCTGGATGGGTGACATTGACAGAGTGGGATCAGTCTGCTCTTCTCTGGGTGTTTTACTTTGACAGAGTGGGGTCAGTCTGCTCTTCCCTGGGTGTGTTACATTGACAGAGTGAGGTCATTCTGCGATTCCCTGCATGTGTTACATTGACACAGTGGGGTCAGTCTGCTCTTCTCTCGGTGAGTTAGATTGACAGAGTGTGGTCAGTCTGCTCTTCCCTGGGTGTGTTATATTGATAGAGTGGGGTCAGTCTGCAATTCCCTGGGTGTTTTACATTGACAGAGTGGTGTCAGTCTGCAATTCCCTGGGCGTTTTACATTGACAGAGTGGGGTCAGTCTGCTCTCCCCTGGGTCTGTTGCATTGACAGAGAGGGGTCAGTCTTCTCTTCCCTGGGTGTGTTACATTGACAGAGTGGGATCAGTCTGCTCTACCCTGGGTGAGTTACATTGACAGAGTGGGGTCAGTCTGCTCTTCTCTGGGTGTGTTACATTGACAGAGTGGGGTCACTCTCCTCTTCCCTGGGTGTGTTACATTGACAGAGTGAGGTCAGTCTGCAATTCCCTGGGTGTGTTACATTCACAGAGTCGGGTCAGTCTGCTCTTCCCTGGGTGTGTTACATTGACACAGTGGGGTCAGTCTGCAATTCCCGGGGTTTGTTACATTGACAGAGTGGGATCAGTCTGCTCTTCCCTGGGTGTGTTACATTGACAGAGTGGGGTCTGTCTGCTCTTCCCTGGGTGTGTTACATTGACAGAGTGGGGTCACTCTGCTCTTCCCTGGGTGTGTTACATTGACAGATTGAGGTCAGTCTGCAATTCCCTGGGTGTGTTACAGTCACAGAGTGGGGGCAACTGCTCTTCCTTTGGTGGGTTACATTGACAGGGTGGAGTCAGTCTTCTCTTCCCTGGGTGTGTTACATTGACAGAGCGGGGTCAGTCTGCTCTTCCCTGGGAGTGTGACATTGACAGAGCGGGCTCAATCTGATCTCCCCTGGGTGTGTTACATTGACAGAGTGAGGTCATTCTGCGATTCCCTGGATGGATTACATTAACAGAGTAGCGTCAGTCTGCTCTTCCCTGGGTGTGTTAGATTGACAGAGTGGGGTCAGTCTGCTCTTCCCTGCGTGACTCACATTGACAGAGTTGGGTCAATCTGCTCTTCCCTGGGTGGGTTACATTGACAGAGTGTGGTCAGTCTGCTCTTCCCTGGTTGGGTTACGTTAACAGAGTTGGGTCAGTCTGCTCTTCGCTGGGTGGGTTACATTGACAGAGTGGGGTCAGTCTGAAATTCCCTGGGTGTGTTACATTGACAGAGCGGGGTCAGTCTGATCTCCCCTGGGTGTGTTACATTGACAGAGTGGGGTCAGTCTGCTCTTGCCTGGGTGTCATACATTGACAGAGTGGGGGCAGTCTCCTCTTCCCTGGGTGGGTTACATTGAGAGAGTGGGGTCAGTCTGCTCTTCCCTGGGTGTGTTACATTGAGAGAGTGGGGTCAGTCTGCTCTTCCCTAGGTGGGTTACATTGACATAGTGGGGCCAGTCTGCTCTTCCCTCGGTGTGTTTCATTGAGAGAGTGGGGTCAGTCTGCACATCCTTGGATGTGTTACATTGAGAGAGTGGTGTCAGTCTGCTCTTCCCTGGATGTGTTACATTGACAGAGTTGAATCAGTCTGCTCTTCTCTGGGTGTTTTACTTTGACAGAATGGGGTCAGTCTGCTCTTCCCTGGGTGTGTTACTTTGACAGAGTGTGGTCAGTCTGCTCTTAACTGAGTGGGTTACATTGACAGAGTGGGGTCAGTCTGCTCTTCCCTGGGCATGTTACATTGACAGAGTGGGGTCAGTCTGCATTTCCCTTGTTGGGTTACGTTAACAGAGTTGGGTCAGTCTGCTCTTCGCTGGGTGTGTTACATTGACAGAGTGGTGTCAGTCTGCTCTTCCCTCAGTGTGTTACATTGACAGAGTGGGGTCAGTCTGCTCTTCCCTGGGTGTGTTACATTGACAGAGTGGTGTCAGTCTGCTCCTCCCTGAGTGTGTTACATTGAAAGATTGGGGACAGTCTGCACATCCCTGGATGTGTTACATTGAGAGAGTGGGGTCAGTCTGCTCTTCCCTGGATGTGTTACATTGACACAGTGGGTTCAGTCTGCTCTTCTCTGGGTGTGTGAGATTGACAGATTGGGGTCAGTCTGCTCTTCCCTGGGTGTGTTACTTTGACAGAGTGGGGTGAGTCTGCCCTTCCCTGGGTGTGTTACGTTAACACAGTGGGGTCAGTCTGCTATTCCCTGGGTGTGTTAGATTGACAGAATGGGGTCAGTCTGCTCTTCCCTGTGTGTGTTACTTTGACAGAGTAGGGCAAGTCTGCACTTCCCTGGGTGTGTTACATTGACAGAGTGGGGTCAGTCTGCTCTTTCCTGGGTGTGTTACGTTGACAGAGTGGGGTCAGTCTGCTCTTCCCTGGGTGTGTTACATTGACAGAGTGGGATCAGTCTGCTCTTCTCTGGGTGTTTTACTTTGACAGAGTGGGGTCAGTCGGCACTTCACTGGGTGTGTTACATTGACAGAGTGGGGTCAGTCTGCTCTTCCCTGGGTTTGTTATATTGACAGAGTGAGTTCAGTCTGCTCTTTCCTGGGTGTGTTACATTGACAGAGTGGGGTAAGTCTGCTCTTAACTCAGTGGGTTACATTGACAGAGTGGGGTCACTCTGCTCTTCCCTGGGTGTGTTACATTGACAGAGTGGGGACAGTCTGCTCTTCCCTGGGTGTGTTACATTGTCAGAGTGGGGTCACTCTGCTCTTCCCTGGGTGTGTTTCATTGACAGAGTGGGGTCAATCTGCTCCTCCCTGAGTGTGTTACATTGACAGTGTGGAGTCAGTCTGCTCTTCCCTGGGTGTGTTACATTGACAGTGTGGGGTCAGTCTGCTCTTCCCTGGGTGTGTTACATTGACAGAGTGGGATCAGTCTGCACTTCCCTCAGAGTGTTACATTGACAGAGTGGGGTCAGTCTGCTCTTCCCTGGGTGTGTTACATTGACAGAGTGGGGTCAGTCTGCACTTCCCTGGGTGTGTCACATTGACAGTGTGGGGTCAGTCTGATCTTCCCTGGGTGTGTTACATTGACAGAGTGGGGTCAGTCTGCTCTTCCCTGGGTGTGTTACATTGACAGAGTGGGATCAGTCTGCACTTCCCTGGGTGTGTCACATTGACAGAGTGGGCTCAGTCTGCAATTCCCTGGGTGTGTTACATTGACAGAGTGGGGTCAGTCTGCTCTTCCCTGGGTGTGTTACATTGACAGAGTGGGGTCACTCTGCTCTTCCCTGGGTGTGTTACATTGACAGAGTGGGGACAGTGTGCTCTTCCCTGGGAATGTTACATTGACACAGTGGGGTCCGTCTGCTCTTCCCTGGGTGTGTTACATTGACAGAGTGGGGTCAGTCAGCAATTCCCTGGGTTTGTTACATTGACAGAGTGGGATCAGTCTGCTCTTCCCTGGGTGTGTTACATTGACAGAGTGGGGTCAGTCTGCTCTTCTCCGGGTGTGTTACATTGACAGAGTGGGGTCACTCTGCTCTTCCCTGGGTGTGTTACATTGACAGAGTGAGGTCAGTCTGCTCTTCCCTGGGTGTGTTACATTGTCAGAGTGGGCTCAGTCTGCAATTCCCTGGGTGTGTTACATTGACAGAGTGGGGTCAGTCTGCTCTTCCCTGGGTGTGTTACTTTGACAGAGTGGGGTGAGTCTGCCCTTCCCTGGGTGTGTTACGTTAACACAGTGGGGTCAGTCTGCTATTCCCTGGGTGTGTGAGATTGACAGAATGGGGTCAGTCTGCTCTTCCCTGTGTGTGTTACTTTGACAGAGTAGGGTAAGTCTGCACTTCCCTGGGTGTGTTACATTGACAGTGTGGGGTCAGTCTGCTCTTCCCTGGGTGTGTTACATTGACAGAGTGGGATCAGTCTGCACTTCCCTGGGTGTGTCACATTGACACAGTGGGGTCAGTCTGCAATTCCCTGGGTGTGTTACATTGTCAGAGTGGGGTCACTCTGCTCTTCCCTGGGTGTGTTACATTGACAGAGTGGGGACAGTCTGCTCTTCCCTGGGTATGTTACATTGACACAGTGGGGTCCGTCTGCTCTTCCCTGGGTGTGTTACATTGACAGAGTCGGGTCAGTCTGCTCCTCCCTGAGTGTGTTACATTGACAGAGTGGGGTCAGTCTGCTCTTTCCTGGGTGTGTTACATTGACAGAGTGGGGTCAGTCTGCACTTCCCTGGGTGTGTCACATTGACACAGTGGGGTCCGTCTGCTCTTCCCTGGGTGTGTTACATTGACAGAGTGGGGTCAGTCAGCAATTCCCTGGGTTTGTTACATTGACAGAGTGGGATCAGTCTGCTCTTCCCTGGGTGTGTTACATTGACAGAGTGGGGTCAGTCTGCTCTTCCCTGGGTGTGTTACATTGTCAGAGTGGGGTCAGTTTGCTCTTCCCTGGGTGTGTTACATTGACAGAGTGGGGTCAGTCTGCACATCCTTGGATGTGTTACATTGAGAGAGTGGGGTCAGTCTGCTCTTCCCTGGATGTGTTATATTGACAGAGTGGGATCAGTCTGCTCTTCTCTGGGTGTGTTACATTGACAGAGTGAGGTCAGTCTGTGATTCCCTGGATTGGTTACATTAACACAGTGGGGTCAGTCTGCTTTTCTCTGGGTGAGTTAGATTGACAGAGTGTGGTCAGTCTGCTCTTTCCTGGGTGTGTTACATTGACAGAGTGGGATCAGTCTGCTCTTAACTCAGTGGGTTAAATTGACAGAGTGGGGTCGGTCTGCTCTTCCCTGGTGAGTTAAATTGACAGAGTGAGTTCATTCTGCACTTCCCTGGTTGGGTTACGTTAACAGAGTTGGGTCAGTCTGCTCTTCCCTCAGAGTGTTACATTGACAGAGTGGGGTCAGTCTGCTCTTCCCTCAGAGTGTTACATTGACAGAGTGGGGTCAGTCTGCTCTTCCCTGGGTGTGTTACATTGACAGAGTGGGGTCAGTCTGCACTTCCCTGGGTCTGTCACATTGACAGAGTGGAGTCAGTCTGCTCTTCCCTGGGGGTGTGTTACATTGACAGTGTGGGGTCAGTCTGATCTTCCCTGGGTGTGTTACATTGACAGAGTGGGGTCAGTCTGCTCTTCCCTGGGTGTGTTACATTGACAGAGTGGGATCAGTCTGCACTTCCCTGGGTTTGTCACATTGACAGAGTGGGCTCAGTCTGCAATTCCCTGGGTGTGTTACATTGACAGAGTGGGGTCAGTCTGCTCTTCCCTGGGTGTGTTACATTGACAGAGTGGGGTCACTCTGCTCTTCCCTGGGTGTGTTACATTGACAGAGTGGGGACAGTCTGCTCTTCCCTGGGTATGTTACATTGCCACAGTGGGGTCCGTCTGCTCTTCCCTGGGTGTGTTACATTGTCAGAGTGGGGTCAGTCTGCTCTTCCCTGGGTGTGTTACATTGACAGAGTGAGTTCATTCTGCACTTCCCTGGTTGGGTTACGTTTACAGAGTTGGGTCAGTCTGCTCTTCCCTCAGAGTGTTACATTGAGAGAGTGGGGTCAGTCTGCTCTTCCATGGGTGTGTTACATTGACAGAGTGGTGTCAGTCTGCTCTTCCCTCAGTGTGTTACATTGACAGAGTGGGGTCAGTCTGCTCTTCCCTGGGTGTGTTATATTGACAGAATGAGGTCAGTCTGCTCTTCCCTGGGTGTGTTAGATTGACAGAATGGGGTCAGTCTGCTCTTCCCTGGGTGTGTTACATTAACACAGTGGGGTCAGTCTGCTCTTCCTTGGGTGTGTTACATTGACAGAGTGGGGTCAGTCTCCTCTTCCCTGGGTGGGTTACATTGAGAGAGTGGGGTCAGTCTGCTCTTCCCTGGGTGTGTTACATTGAGAGAGTGGGGTCAGTCTGCTCTTCCCTGGATGTGTTACATTGACAGAGTTGAATCAGTCTGCTCTTCTCTGGGTGTTTTACTTTGACAGAATGGGGTCAGTCTGCTCTTCCCTGGGTGTGTTACTTTGACAGAGTGTGGTCAGTCTGCTCTTAACTGAGTGGGTTACATTGACAGAGTGGGGTCAGTCTGCTCTTCGCTGGGTGTGTTACATTGACAGAGTGGTGTCAGTCTGCTCTTCCCTCAGTGTGTTACATTGACAGAGTGGGGTCAGTCTGCTCTTCCCTGGGTGTGTTACATTGACAGAGTGGTGTCAGTCTGCTCCTCCCTGAGTGTGTTACATTGAAAGATTGGGGACAGTCTGCACATCCCTGGATGTGTTACATTGAGAGAGTGGGGTCAGTCTGCTCTTCCCTGGATGTGTTACATTGACACAGTGGGTTCAGTCTGCTCTTCTCTGGGTGTGTGAGATTGACAGATTGGGGTCAGTCTGCTCTTCCCTGGGTGTGTTACTTTGACAGAGTGGGGTGAGTCTGCCCTTCCCTGGGTGTGTTACGTTAACACAGTGGGGTCAGTCTGCTATTCCCTGGGTGTGTTAGATTGACAGAATGGGGTCAGTCTGCTCTTCCCTGTGTGTGTTACTTTGACAGAGTAGGGCAAGTCTGCACTTCCCTGGGTGTGTTACATTGACAGAGTGGGGTCAGTCTGCTCTTTCCTGGGTGTGTTACGTTGACAGAGTGGGGTCAGTCTGCTCTTCCCTGGGTGTGTTACATTGACAGAGTGGGATCAGTCTGCTCTTCTCTGGGTGTTTTACTTTGACAGAGTGGGGTCAGTCGGCACTTCACTGGGTGTGTTACATTGACAGAGTGGGGTCAGTCTGCTCTTCCCTGGGTTTGTTATATTGACAGAGTGAGTTCAGTCTGCTCTTTCCTGGGTGTGTTACATTGACAGAGTGGGGTAAGTCTGCTCTTAACTCAGTGGGTTACATTGACAGAGTGGGGTCACTCTGCTCTTCCCTGGGTGTGTTACATTGACAGAGTGGGGACAGTCTGCTCTTCCCTGGGTGTGTTACATTGTCAGAGTGGGGTCACTCTGCTCTTCCCTGGGTGTGTTTCATTGACAGAGTGGGGTCAATCTGCTCCTCCCTGAGTGTGTTACATTGACAGTGTGGAGTCAGTCTGCTCTTCCCTGGGTGTGTTACATTGACAGTGTGGGGTCAGTCTGCTCTTCCCTGGGTGTGTTACATTGACAGAGTGGGATCAGTCTGCACTTCCCTCAGAGTGTTACATTGACAGAGTGGGGTCAGTCTGCTCTTCCCTGGGTGTGTTACATTGACAGAGTGGGGTCAGTCTGCACTTCCCTGGGTGTGTCACATTGACAGTGTGGGGTCAGTCTGATCTTCCCTGGGTGTGTTACATTGACAGAGTGGGGTCAGTCTGCTCTTCCCTGGGTGTGTTACATTGACAGAGTGGGATCAGTCTGCACTTCCCTGGGTGTGTCACATTGACAGAGTGGGCTCAGTCTGCAATTCCCTGGGTGTGTTACATTGACAGAGTGGGGTCAGTCTGCTCTTCCCTGGGTGTGTTACATTGACAGAGTGGGGACAGTGTGCTCTTCCCTGGGAATGTTACATTGACACAGTGGGGTCCGTCTGCTCTTCCCTGGGTGTGTTACATTGACAGAGTGGGGTCAGTCAGCAATTCCCTGGGTTTGTTACATTGACAGAGTGGGATCAGTCTGCTCTTCCCTGGGTGTGTTACATTGACAGAGTGGGGTCAGTCTGCTCTTCTCCGGGTGTGTTACATTGACAGAGTGGGGTCACTCTGCTCTTCCCTGGGTGTGTTACATTGACAGAGTGAGGTCAGTCTGCTCTTCCCTGGGTGTGTTACATTGTCAGAGTGGGCTCAGTCTGCAATTCCCTGGGTGTGTTACATTGACAGAGTGGGGTCAGTCTGCTCTTCCCTGGGTGTGTTACTTTGACAGAGTGGGGTGAGTCTGCCCTTCCCTGGGTGTGTTACGTTAACACAGTGGGGTCAGTCTGCTATTCCCTGGGTGTGTGAGATTGACAGAATGGGGTCAGTCTGCTCTTCCCTGTGTGTGTTACTTTGACAGAGTAGGGTAAGTCTGCACTTCCCTGGGTGTGTTACATTGACAGTGAGGGGTCAGTCTGCTCTTCCCTGGGTGTGTTACATTGACAGAGTGGGATCAGTCTGCACTTCCCTGGGTGTGTCACATTGACACAGTGGGGTCAGTCTGCAATTCCCTGGGTGTGTTACATTGTCAGAGTGGGGTCACTCTGCTCTTCCCTGGGTGTGTTACATTGACAGAGTGGGGACAGTCTGCTCTTCCCTGGGTATGTTACATTGACACAGTGGGGTCCGTCTGCTCTTCCCTGGGTGTGTTACATTGACAGAGTCGGGTCAGTCTGCTCCTCCCTGAGTGTGTTACATTGACAGAGTGGGGTCAGTCTGCTCTTTCCTGGGTGTGTTACATTGACAGAGTGGGGTCAGTCTGCACTTCCCTGGGTGTGTCACATTGACACAGTGGGGTCCGTCTGCTCTTCCCTGGGTGTGTTACATTGACAGAGTGGGGTCAGTCAGCAATTCCCTGGGTTTGTTACATTGACAGAGTGGGATCAGTCTGCTCTTCCCTGGGTGTGTTACATTGACAGAGTGGGGTCAGTCTGCTCTTCCCTGGGTGTGTTACATTGTCAGAGTGGGGTCAGTTTGCTCTTCCCTGGGTGTGTTACATTGACAGAGTGGGGTCAGTCTGCACATCCTTGGATGTGTTACATTGAGAGAGTGGGGTCAGTCTGCTCTTCCCTGGATGTGTTATATTGACAGAGTGGGATCAGTCTGCTCTTCTCTGGGTGTGTTACATTGACAGAGTGAGGTCAGTCTGTGATTCCCTGGATTGGTTACATTAACACAGTGGGGTCAGTCTGCTTTTCTCTGGGTGAGTTAGATTGACAGAGTGTGGTCAGTCTGCTCTTTCCTGGGTGTGTTACATTGACAGAGTGGGATCAGTCTGCTCTTAACTCAGTGGGTTAAATTGACAGAGTGGGGTCGGTCTGCTCTTCCCTGGTGAGTTAAATTGACAGAGTGAGTTCATTCTGCACTTCCCTGGTTGAGTTACGTTAACAGAGTTGGGTCAGTCTGCTCTTCCCTCAGAGTGTTACATTGACAGAGTGGGGTCAGTCTGCTCTTCCCTCAGAGTGTTACATTGACAGAGTGGGGTCAGTCTGCTCTTCCCTGGGTGTGTTACATTGACAGAGTGGGGTCAGTCTGCACTTCCCTGGGTCTGTCACATTGACAGAGTGGAGTCAGTCTGCTCTTCCCTGGGGGTGTGTTACATTGACAGTGTGGGGTCAGTCTGATCTTCCCTGGGTGTGTTACATTGACAGAGTGGGGTCAGTCTGCTCTTCCCTGGGTGTGTTACATTGACAGAGTGGGATCAGTCTGCACTTCCCTGGGTTTGTCACATTGACAGAGTGGGCTCAGTCTGCAATTCCCTGGGTGTGTTACATTGACAGAGTGGGGTCAGTCTGCTCTTCCCTGGGTGTGTTACATTGACAGAGTGGGGTCACTCTGCTCTTCCCTGGGTGTGTTACATTGACAGAGTGGGGACAGTCTGCTCTTCCCTGGGTATGTTACATTGCCACAGTGGGGTCCGTCTGCTCTTCCCTGGGTGTGTTACATTGACCGAGTGGGGTCAGTCAGCAATTCCCTGGGTTTGTTACATTGACAGAGTGGAGTCAGTCTGCTCTTCCCTGGGGGTGTGTTACATTGACAGTGTGGGGTCAGTCTGATCTTCCCTGGGTGAGTTACATTGACAGAGTGGGGTCAGTCTGCTCTTCCCTGGGTGTGTTACATTGACAGAGTGGGATCAGTCTGCACTTCCCTGGGTGTGTCACATTGACAGAGTGGGATCAGTCTGCTCTTCCCTGGGTGTGTTACATTGACAGAGTGGGGTCAGTCTGCTCTTCTGTGGGTGTGTTACATTGACAGAGTGGGGTCACTCTGGTCTTCCCTGGGTGTGTTACATTGACAGAGTGAGGTCAGTCTGCTCTTCCCTGGGTGTGTTACATTGTCAGAGTGGGGTCAGTCTGCTCTTCCCTGGGTGTGTTACATTGACAGAGTGAGTTCATTCTGCACTTCCCTGGTTGGGTTACGTTTACAGAGTTGGGTCAGTCTGCTCTTCCCTCAGAGTGTTACATTGAGAGAGTGGGGTCAGTCTGCTCTTCCATGGGTGTGTTACATTGACAGAGTGGTGTCAGTCTGCTCTTCCCTCAGTGTGTTACATTGACAGAGTGGGGTCAGTCTGCTCTTCCCTGGGTGTGTTATATTGACAGAATGAGGTCAGTCTGCTCTTCCCTGGGTGTGTTAGATTGACAGAATGGGGTCAGTCTGCTCTTCCCTGGGTGTGTTACATTAACACAGTGGGGTCAGTCTGCTCTTCCTTGGGTGTGTTACATTGACAGAGTGGGGTCAGTCTCCTCTTCCCTGGGTGGGTTACATTGAGAGAGTGGGGTCAGTCTGCTCTTCCCTGGGTGTGTTACATTGAGAGAGTGGGGTCAGTCTGCTCTTCCCTAGGTGGGTTACATTGACATAGTGGGGTCAGTCTGCTCTTCCCTCGGTGTGTTACATTGAGAGAGTGGGGTCAGTCTTCACATCCTTGGATGTGTTACATTGAGAGAGTGGTGTCAGTCTGCTCTTCCCTGGATGTGTTACATTGACAGAGTTGAATCAGTCTGCTCTTCTCTGGGTGTTTTACTTTGACAGAATGGGGTCAGTCTGCTCTTCCCTGGGTGTGTTACTTTGACAGAGTGTGGTCAGTCTGCTCTTAACTGAGTGGGTTACATTGACAGAGTGGGGTCAGTCTGCTCTTCCCTGGGCATGTTACATTGACAGAGTGGGGTCAGTCTGCATTTCCCTTGTTGGGTTACGTTAACAGAGTTGGGTCAGTCTGCTCTTCGCTGGGTGTGTTACATTGACAGAGTGGTGTCAGTCTGCTCTTCCCTCAGTGTGTTACATTGACAGAGTGGGGTCAGTCTGCTCTTCCCTGGGTGTGTTACATTGACAGAGTGGTGTCAGTCTGCTCCTCCCTGAGTGTGTTACATTGAAAGATTGGGGACAGTCTGCACATCCCTGGATGTGTTACATTGAGAGAGTGGGGTCAGTCTGCTCTTCCCTGGATGTGTTACATTGACACAGTGGGTTCAGTCTGCTCTTCTCTGGGTGTGTGAGATTGACAGATTGGGGTCAGTCTGCTCTTCCCTGGGTGTGTTACTTTGACAGAGTGGGGTGAGTCTGCCCTTCCCTGGGTGTGTTACGTTAACACAGTGGGGTCAGTCTGCTATTCCCTGGGTGTGTTAGATTGACAGAATGGGGTCAGTCTGCTCTTCCCTGTGTGTGTTACTTTGACAGAGTAGGGCAAGTCTGCACTTCCCTGGGTGTGTTACATTGACAGAGTGGGGTCAGTCTGCTCTTTCCTGGGTGTGTTACGTTGACAGAGTGGGGTCAGTCTGCTCTTCCCTGGGTGTGTTACATTGACAGAGTGGGATCAGTCTGCTCTTCTCTGGGTGTTTTACTTTGACAGAGTGGGGTCAGTCGGCACTTCACTGGGTGTGTTACATTGACAGAGTGGGGTCAGTCTGCTCTTCCCTGGGTTTGTTATATTGACAGAGTGAGTTCAGTCTGCTCTTTCCTGGGTGTGTTACATTGACAGAGTGGGGTAAGTCTGCTCTTAACTCAGTGGGTTACATTGACAGAGTGGGGTCACTCTGCTCTTCCCTGGGTGTGTTACATTGACAGAGTGGGGACAGTCTGCTCTTCCCTGGGTGTGTTACATTGTCAGAGTGGGGTCACTCTGCTCTTCCCTGGGTGTGTTACATTGACAGAGTGGGGTCAGTCTGCTCCTCCCTGAGTGTGTTACATTGACAGTGTGGAGTTAGTCTGCTCTTCCCTGGGTGTGTTACATTGACAGAGTGGGATCAGTCTGCACTTCCCTGGGTGTGTCACATTGACACAGTGGGGTCCGTCTGCTCTTCCCTGGGTGTGTTACATTGACAGAGTGGGGTCAGTCAGCAATTCCCTGCGTTTGTTACATTGACAGAGTGGGATCAGTCTGCTCTTCCCTGGGTGTGTTACATTGACAGAGTGGGGTCAGTCTGCTCTTCCCTGGGTGTGTTACATTGTCAGAGTGGGGTCAGTTTGCTCTTCCCTGGGTGTGTTACATTGACAGAGTGGGGTCAGTCTGCACATCCTTGGATGTGTTACATTGAGAGAGTGGGGTCAGTCTGCTCTTCCCTGTATGTGTTATATTGACAGAGTGGGATCAGTCTGCTCTTCTCTGGGTGTTTTACTTTGACAGAGTGGGGTCAGTCTGCTCTTCCCTGGGTGTGTTACATTGACAGAGTGGGCTCAGTCTGCTCTTCCCTGGGTGTGTTATATTGACACAGTGGGGTCAGTCTGCTCTTTCCTGGGTGTGTTACATTGACAGAGTGGGGTCAGTCTGCTCTTAACTCAGTGGGTTACATTGACAGAGTGGGGTCGGTCTGCTCTTCCCTGGTGAGTTAAATTGACAGAGTGAGTTCATTCTGCACTTCCCTGGTTGGGTTACGTTAACAATGTTGGGTCAGTCTGCTCTTCCCTCAGAGTGTTACATTGACAGAGTGGGGTCAGTCTGCTCTTCATTGGGTGTGTTACATTGACAGAGTCGGGTCAGTCTGCTCTTCCCTGGGTGTGTTACATTGACAGAGTGGGGTCAGTCCGCTCTTCCTTGGGTGTGATACATTGACAGAGTGGGGTCAGTCTGCTCTTCCCTGGGTGTGTTACATTGACAGAGTGGGGTCAGACTGCTCTTCCCTGGGTGTGTTACATTGACAGAGTGGGATCAGTCTGCTCTTCCCTGGATGTTTTACATTGACAGAGTGGGGTCAGTCTGCTCTTCCCTGGGTGTCTAACATTGACAGAGTGGGGTCAGTCTTCTCTTCCCTGGGTGTGTTACATTGACAGAGTGGGGTCAGTCTGCTCTTCCCTGGGTGTGTTTCATTGACAGAGTGGGATCAGTCTGCACTTCCCTGGGTGTGTCACATTGACAGAGTGGAGTCAGTCTGCTCTTCCCTGGGGGTGTGTTACATTGATAGAGTGGGGTCACTCTGCTCTTCCCTGGGTGTGTTACATTGACAGAGTGAGGTCAGTCTGCTCTTCCCTGGGTGTGTTACATTGTCAGAGTGGGGTCAGTCTGCTCTTCCCTGGGTGTTTTACATTGACAGAGTGGAGTCAGTCTGCACATCCTTGGATGTGTTACATTGACAGAGTGGGATCAGTCTGCTCTTCTCTGGGTGTTTTACTTTGACAGAGTGGGGGCAGTCTGCTCTTCCCTGGATGTGTTACATTGACAGAGTGGGGTCAGTCTGCTCTTCCCTGGGTGTGTTACATTGAAAGAGTGAGGTCAGTCTGCTCTTCCCTGGGTTTGTTATATTGACAGGATGAGTTCAGTCTGCTCTTTCCTGGGTGTGTTCCATTGACAGAGTGAGGTCAGTCTGCTCTTAACGCAGTGGGTTACATTGACAGAGTGGGGTCGGTCTGCTCTTCCCTGGTGAGTTAAATTGACAGAGTGAGTTCATTCTGCACTTCCCTGGTTGGGTTACGTTAACAGAGTTGGGTCAGTCTGCTCTTCGCTGAGTGTGTTACATTGACAGAGGGGTGTCAGTCTGCTCTTCCCTGGGTGTGTTACATTGACAGAGTGGGGTCCGTCTGCTATTCCCTGGGTGTGTTATATTGACAGAATGGGGTCAGTCTGCTCTTCCCTGGGAGTGTTACATTAACACAGTGGGGTCAGTCTGCTCTTCCCTGGGTGTGTTAGATTGACAGAATGGGGTCAGTCTGCTATTCCCTGGGTGTGTTACATTAACACAGTGGGGTCAGTCTGCTCTTCCTTGGGTGTGTTACATTGACAGAGTGGGGTCAGTCTCCTCTTCCCTCGGTGTGTTAGATTGACAGAATAGGGTCAGTCTGCTCTTCCCTGGGTGCGTTACATTGACAGAGTGGGGTCAGTCTGCTCTTCCCTGGGTGTGTTACATTGACAGAGTGGGGTCAGTCTGCTCTTCCCTGGGTGTGTTACATTGACAGAGTGGGGTCAGTCTTCTCTTCCATGGGTGTGTTACATTGACAGAGTGGGGTCAGTCTGCTCTTTCCTGGGTGGGTTACATTGACAGAGTGGGGTCAGTCTGCAATTCTCTGGGTTTGTTACATTGAGAGAGTGGGGTCAGTCTGCTCTTCCCTGGGTGTTTTACATTGACAGAGTGGGGTCATTCTTCTCTTCCCTGGGTGTGTTACATTGACAGATTGGGGTCAGTCTGCTCTTCCCTGGGTGTGATACATTGCCAGAGTGGGATCACTCTGCTCTTCCCTGGGTGTGTTACATTGACAGAGTGGGGTCAGTCTTCTCTTCCCTGGGTGTGTTACATTGACAGAATGGGGTCAAGAGGGGGGAAGGAAGTAGAGGGGGGGAAGGAAGGATAGTGGGGTGAAGGAAGGAGAGGGGTTGAAGGAGAGGGGAGGGAAGGAAGGAGGGGGGAAATTAAGGAGAGGGGGGAGGAGAGGGGGGAAGAAGGTGTTGGGGAGAGGGGGGGAAGGATGGGGGAAGGGAGGGGGAAGGAAGGACGTGGGAAGGAAAGGGGGGAAGGAAGGAGATGGGAGGGATGGAGGGGGGAAGGAGGGGGGGAAGGAAGGGGGAATGAAGGAGGGGGGGAAGGAAGGGGGAATGAAGGAGAGGGGGGAAGGAGAGGGGGAAGGAGAGTGGGGGAAGGAGGGGGATGGAAGGAGATGGGGTGAAGGAGAGGGGGGAAGGAGAGGTGGGAAGGAAGGGGGAAGGAACGGGGAAGGAAGGACGGGGGAAGGAAAGGGGGGAAGGAAGGAGATGCGAGGGAAGGAGGGGGGAAGGAGGGGGGAAGGAAGGGGGAAGGAAGGAGAGGGGGGAAGGAAGGGGGAAGGAACGGGGAAGGAAGGACGGGGGAAGGAAAGGGGGGAAGGAAGGAGATGCGAGGGAAGGAGGGGGGAAGGAAGGGGGAAGGAAGGAGATGACGGAAGGAAGAAGATGGGGAGAAGGAAGGAGAGGGTGTTGAAGGAGGGGGGAGGAAGGAGATGGGGGAAGGAAGGAGATCGGGGTGAAGGGGGAAGGCAGGAGATGGGGATGAAGGAAGGAGATGGGGGTGAAGGCGGGGGAGGAAGGAGATGGGGGAAGGAAGGAGATCATGGGAAGGAGAGGGGGGCGAAGGCAGGAGATGGGGGAAAGAGAGGGGGGAAGGAGGGGGGAAGGAAGGAGTGGGGAGGAAGGAAGGGAGAGGAAGGAGGGGGGAGAGTGAGGGTGGGAAGGCAGGAGATGGGGGAAGGAGAGGGGGAAGGCAGGAGATGGGGGATGGAGAGGGTGGAAGGAGGGGGAAAGGAAGGGGGAAGGAAGGAGGGGCGAAGGATGGGGGAAGGAAGGAGATGGGAGAAGGAGAGGGGGGAAGGAAGGGGGGAGGAAGGAGATGGGGAAGGAAGGAGATGGGGGAAGGAGGGGGGCGAAGGCAAGAGATTGGGGGAAGGAGTGGGGATGGAAGGGGCAGGAAGGAGGTGGGTAAGGAAGGGGGAAGGAAGGAGATGGGGGGAAGGAGGGGGGAAGGAAGGTGGAAGGAGAGGGGGTGAAGGAGTGGGGAGGAAGGAAGGGGAAGGAAAGAGGGAGGAAAGAGAGGGGGAAGGAGAGAACAGGAAATGAGAGGGGGGAAGGAAGGGGAAAGAAGGGGGGAGGAGAGGGGGGAAGGAAGGAGATTGGGGGAAGGAAGTTGATGGGGGAAGGAGGGGGAAAGGGGGGGAAGGAAGGAGATGGGGTGAAGGAGAGGGGGGGGGAAGGAGAGAGGGGGAGAATGTGAGGGAGGTGT
Organism: Chiloscyllium punctatum; assembly: GCF_047496795.1. NCBI lineage: Eukaryota > Metazoa > Chordata > Chondrichthyes > Orectolobiformes > Hemiscylliidae > Chiloscyllium > Chiloscyllium punctatum. The sequence goes on from NW_027309929.1 coordinate 486,167, forward strand.
AAGGGGGGCGAGGAAGGAGATGGGGGGAGGAACGAGAATGGGTGTAGGAGGAGGGGAAGGAAGGGGGGAAGGAAGGGGGTGAAGGAGGGGGAGGAAGGAGATGGGGGAAGGAAGGAGATGGGGGAAGGAGGGGGGAAGGAAGGGGGAAAGAAGGGGGGAGGAGAGGGGGGAAGGAAGGAGATGGGGGAAGGAAGGAGAGGGGGAAGGAGAGGGGGAAGGAGAGGGGGGAAGGAAGGGGGAAGGAAGGAGAGGGGGAAGGAAGGGGGAAGAAAGGAGATGGGGGAAGGAGAGGGGGAATGAAGGAGATGGGGGAGAACGGGAGGGGGGAAGGAGAGAGGGGCGAGGAAGGAGGGAGGCAGGGAAGGAGGGGGGAAGGAAGGGGGGAGGAAGGAGATGCGGGAAGGAAGGAGATGGGGGTGAAGGGGGGGCGATGGAAGGAGAGGGGGTGAAGGAGGGGGGAGGAAGGAGATGGGGGAAGGAAGGAGATGGGGGGAAGGAGGGGGGAAGGAGGGGGGGGAAGGAGAGGGGGGAAGGAGGGTGAAGGAAGGGGGAAGGAAGGAGATGGGGAAGGAAGGAGATGGGGAAGGAAGGAAATGGGGGAAGGAAGGAGATGGCGAAGGAAGGAGACGGGGAAGGAAGGAGGGGGGTAAGGAAGGAGAGGGGGAAGGAAGGAAATGGGGGAAGGAAGGAGATGGCGAAGGAAGGAGAGGGGGAAGGAAGGAGGGGGGAAGGAAGGAGAGGGGGGGAAGGAAGGAGAGCGGGGGAAGGAAGGATAGTGGGGTGAAGGAAGGAGAGGGGTTGAAGGAGAGGGGAGGGAAGGAAGGAGGGGGGAAATTAAGGAGAGGGGGAGGAGAGGGGGGAAGAAGGTGTTGGGGAGAGGGGGGGAAGGATGGGGGAAGGGAGGGGGAAGGAAGGACAGGGGAAGGAAAGGGGGAAGGAAGGAGATGGGAGGGATGGAGGGGGGAAGGAGGGGGGGAAGGAAGGGTGAATGAAGGAGAGGGGGGAAGGACAGTGGGGGAAGGAGAGTGGGGAAGGAAGGAGATGGGGTGAAGGAGAGGGGGGAAGGAGGGGGGAAGGAAGGGGGTGACGGGAGGAAGAAGATGGGGAGAAGGAAGGAGAGGGTGTTGAAGGAGGGAGGAGGAAGGAGATGGGGGAAGGAAGGAGATCGGGGTGAAGGGGGAAGGCAGGAGATGGGCAGAAGGAGAGGGGGGATGGAGGGGGGAAGGAAGGGGGAAGGAATGTGAAGGGGATGGAAGGAGATGGGGGAAGGAGAGGGGGAGTAAGGAAGGGGGAAGGAGAGAGGTGGGAAGGAGAGGGGGGAAGGAAGGGGGAAGGAGACGGGGGAAGGAGGGGGGCAAGGAGATGGGGAAGGAAGGAGATGGGGAGGAAGGAAGGAGATGGGGGTGAAGGCGGGGTGAAGGAAGGAGAGGGGGGAAGGAGGGAGATGGTGGGAAGGAGAGGGGGAAGGAGGGCGGAAGAAAGCAGCGGGGAAGGTAGGAGGGGGAAGAAAGGAGAGGGGGAAGGAAGGAGAGGGGGAAGGAGAGGGGGGGAAGGAAGGGGGAAGAAAGGAGATGGGGAAGGAGAGGGGGCAAGGAAGGGGGAAGGAAGGAGATGGGGGAAGGAGGGGGGAAGGGAGGGTGAAGGAGGGAGATGGGGAAGGAAGGAGATGGGGGAAGGAAGGAAATGGGGGTAGGAAGGAGAGGGGGAAGGAAGGAGAGGGGGGAAGGAAGGAGAGGGGGGAAGGAAGGATAGTGGGGGGAAGGAAGGAGAGGGGGGAAGGAGAGGGGCGGAAGGAGAGGGGTTGAAGGAGAGGGGTTGAAGGAGAGGGGTTGAAGGAGAGGGTAGGGAAGGAAGGAGGGGGGAAAGGAAGGAGAGGGGGAAGGAGAGGGGGAAGAAGGGGGGAGGAAGGAGGGAGGGAAGAAAGGAGAGGGGGGAAGAAGGTGTTGGAGAGAGGGGGGGAAGGATGGGGGAAGGGAGGGTGAAGGAAGGACGGGGGAAGGAGGGGGGAAGGAAGTGGGAAGGAAGGAGAGGGGGGAAGGAGACTGGGGGAAGAAGACTGGGGGAAGGAGGGGGAAGGAAGGAGATGGGGTGAAGGAAGGAGAGGGAGTTGAAGGAGGGGGGAGGAAGGAGATGGGGGAAGGAAGGAGATCGGGGTGAAGGGGGGAAGGCAGGAGATGGGCAGAAGGAGAGGGGGAATGTAGGGGGGAAGGAAGGGGGAAGGAATGTGAAGGGGATGGAAGGAGATGGGGGAAGGAGAGGGGGAGTAAGGAAGGGGGAAGGAGAGAGGTGGGAAGGAGAGGGGGGAAGGAAGGGGGAAGGAGACGGGGGAAGGAGGGGGGCAAGGAGATGGGGGAAAGGAAGGAGATGGGGAGGAAGGGGGGAGATGGTGGGAAGGAGAGGGGGAAGGAGGGGGGAAGAAAGGGGGAAGGAAGGAGAGGGGGAAGAAAGGGGGAAGAAAGGAGGGGAAAGAATGGAGGGGGGAAGAATGGAGGGGGGAAGGAAGGACAGTGGGGGGAAGGAAGGAGAGAGTGGAAGGAGAGGGGGAAGGAGAGGGGGGAAGGAGTGGGGAAGGAAGGTGGAAGGAAGGAGAGGGGGAACGAAGGAGATGGGGGAAGGAGGGGAAGGAAGGCGGAAGGTGAGAGGGGGAAAGGATAGGGGGAAGGAAGCAGATGGGGGAAGGTGGGGGGATGGAGTGGTGAAGGAATGAGGGGGGAGGAAGGAAGGGGGGAGGAAGGAGGGGGAGAGTGAGGGTGGGAAGGCAGGAGATGGGGGAAAGGAGAGGGGGAAGGTAGGAGATGGGGGGAAGGAGAGGGGGAAGGCAGGAGATGGGGAAAGAGAGGGGGGAAGCAGGGTGGAAGGAAGGGGGAAGGAAGGAGGGGGGAAGGAAGGGGGAAGAAAGGAGATGGGAGAAGGAGGGGGGAAGGGAGGGGGGCGGAAGGAGGACGGAAGGAGAGGGGGAAGGAAGGGGGAAGGAAGGAGATGGCGAGAAGGAGGGGGGAAGGAAGGGGGAAGGAGAGGGGGTGAAGGAGTGGGGAGGAAGGACGGGGAAGTAGAGAGGGAGGAAAGAGAGGGGGAAGGAGAGAAGGGGAAATGAGAGGGGGGAAGGAAGGGGGAAAGAAGGGGGAGGAGAGGGGCAAGGAAGGAGATGGGGGGAGGGAAGGAGAGGGGGGAAGGAGAGGGGGGAAGGAGGGGGGAAGTAAGGGGCAACGAAGGAGAGGGGGAAGGAAGGGTGACAAAAGGAGATGGGGGAAGGAGAGGGGGGAAGGAAGGGGGAAGGAACGAGATGGCGAGAAGGAGGGGGGAAGGAAGGAGATGGGGAAGGAAGGAGATGGGGGAAGGAAGGAAATGGGGGAAGGAAGGAGAGGGGGAAGGAAGAAGGAGGGTAAGGAAGGAGAGGGGGGGTAGGAAGGAGAGGGATGGAAGGAAGGAGAGTCGGGGGAAGGAAGGAGAGGGGAGAAGGAGAGGGTCGGAAGGAGAGGGGGTGAAGGAGAGGGGAGGGAAGGAAGGAGGGGGGAAAGAAAGGAGAGGGGGGAGGAGAGGGGGGGAAGGAAGGAGATGGAGGAAGGAGAGGGGGGTGAAGGCAGGAGATGGGGGACGGTGAGGGGAGGAAGGAGAGGGGAAGGAAGGGGAAAGGATGGAGGGGGAAGGAAGGGGGAAGAAAGGAGATGGGGGAAAGAGGGGGGAAGGAAGGAGATGGGGAGAAGGAAGGAGATGGGGGTGAAGGAGGGGGGAGGACGGAGATGTGGGAAGGAAGGAGAGGGGGGCGAAGGCAGGAGATGGGGGTAAGAGAGGGGGGAAGGAGGGGGGAAAAAAGGGGGACGGAAGGAGAGGGGGAAGGAAGGGGGAAGAAAGGAGGGGGGAAGGTAGGAGGGGGGAAGAAAGGAGAGGGGGAAGGAAGGAGAGTGGGGGGAAGTAAGGAGAGGGGTGAAGGGGAGGGGGGAAGGAGTGGGGACGGAAGGGGGAAGGAATGAGAGGGGGAAGGAAGTGTTAAGAAAGGAGATGGGGAAGGAAGGAGATGGGAAGGAGAGGGGGGGAAGGAAGGGGGAAGGAAGGAGATGGGGGAAGGAAGGAGATGGGTGAAGGAAGGAAATGGGGGGAAAGAAGGATATGGGGGAAGGAAGGAGAGGGGGAAGGAAGGAGGAGGGTAAGGAAGGAGAGGGGGGTAGGAAGGAGAGGGATGGAAGGAAGGAGAGTGGGGGGAAGGAAGGAGAGGGGAGAAGGAGAGGGGCGGAAGGAGCGGGGGTGAAGGAGAGGGGAGGGAAGGAAGGAGGGGGGAAAGGAAGGAGAGCGGGGAAGGAGAGGGGGGAAGGAAGGAGATGGAGGAAGGAGAGGGGGGTGTAGGCAGGAGATGGGGGACGGCGAGGGGAGGAAGGAGAGGGGAAGGAAGGGGGAAGGATGGAGGGGAAAGGAAGGGGGAAGAAAGGAGATGGGTTAAGAGGGGGGAAGGAAGGAGATGGGGAGAAGGAAGGAGAGGGGGCGAAGGCAGGAGATGGGGTAAAGAGAGGGGGGAAGGATGGGGGAATAAAGGGGAAGTAAGGAGGGGGGAAGGTAGGAGGGGGGAAGAAAGGAGAGGGGGAAGGAAGGAGAGTGGGGTGAAGGAAGGAGAGGGGAGAAGGAAGGGGCAAGAAAGGAGATAGGGGAAGGAGAGGGGGGAAGGAAGGGGGAAGGAAGGGGTAAGGAAGGAGAGGGGGATGGAAGGGGTAAGAAAGGGGATAGGGGAAGGAGAGGGGGGAAGGAAGGGGGAAGGAAGGAGATGGGGAAGGAGATGGGGAAGGGGGAAGGAAGGAGATGGGGAAGGAAGGAGATGGGGAAGGAAGGAGATGGGGGAAGGAAGGAGATGGGGAAGGAAGGAGAGGGGGAAGGAAGGAGGAGGGTAAGGAAGGAGAGGGGGGTAGGAAGGAGAGGGATGGAAGGAAGGAGAGTGGGGGGAAGGAAGGAGAGGGGAGAAGGACAGGGGCGGAAGGAGAGGGGGTGAAGGAGAGGGGAGGGAAGGAAGGAGGGGGGAAAGGAAGGAGAGGGGGGAAGGAGAGAGGGGTAGGAAGGAGATGGGGGAAGGAGAGGGGGGTGAAGGCAGGAGATGGGGGAAGGCGAGGGGGGGGGGGGGGGGGGGGGGGGGGGGGGGGGAGGAGAGGGGAAGGAAGGGGGAAGGATGGTGGGGGAAGGAAGGGGGAGAAGAGATGGGGAAAAGAGGGGGGAAGGAAGGAGATGGGGAGAAGGAAGGAGATGGGGGAAGGAGAGAGGGTGAAGGAAGGGGGAAGGAAGAGATGGGGGCGAAGGAAGGAGATGGGGGTGAAGGAGGGGGGGAGGACGGAGATGTGGGAAGGAAGGAGGGGGGGGGCGAAGGCAGGAGATGGGGGGAATGAGAGGGGGAGGATGGAGGACGGAAGGAGAGGGGGAGGAAGGGGGAAGCAAGGAGATGGCGAGAAGGAGAGGAGAAGGAAGGGGGAAGGAGAGGGGGTGAAGGAGTGGGGAGGAAGGAAGGGGGAAGGAGAGAGGGAAGAAGAGAGGGGGAAGGAGAGATGGGGGAATGAGAGGGGGGGAGGAAGGGGGAAGGAAGGGGACAGGAGAGGGGGGAAGGAAGGAGATGGGGGAAGGAAGGTGATAGGGGAAGGAGGGGGAAGGGGCGGAATGAAGGAGATGGGGGAGAAGGGGAGGGGGGAAGGAGAGAGGGGGAGAAGGAAGGAGAGGGGGTTGTAAGGGGGGGGTGAGGAAGGAGATGGAGGGAGGAAGGAGATGGGGTGTGGGGGGAAGGAAGGAGGGGGGGAAGGAAGAACAGGGGGGAGGAAGGAGGGGGCAGGGAAGGAGATGGGGAGAAGGAAGGAGAGGGGGTTGAAGGAGGGGGGAGGAAGGAGATGGGGGAAGGAAGGAGAGGGGGTTGAAGGAGGGGGGAGGAAGGAGATGGGGGAAGGAAGGATATCGGGTTGAAGTGGGGGAAAGGCAGGAGATGGGCAGAAGGGGAGGGGGGATGGAGGGGGGGAGGAAGGGAGAAGGAATGTGAGGGGGAAGGAAGGAGATGGGGGAAGGAGAGGGGGAGTAAGGAATGGGGAAGGAGAGAGGTGGGAAGGAGGGGGGAAGGAATGGGGAAGGAGACGGGGGAAGGAGGGGGGCAAGGAGATGGGGGAAAGGAAGGAGTGGGGGGAAGGAAGGAGTGGGGGCAAGGAGGGGGGAAGGAGGGGGGATGGAGAGGGGAATGAAGGAGATGGGGGAAGGAGGGGGGATGTAGGGGGAAGGAAGGAGGGGGCGGAAGGAAGGAGAGGGGAGAAGAAGGAGAGGGTGGGAGGAAAGGAGGGGTGGAAGGAAGGAGAAGGGGGAAGGCGAGGGGAGGAAGGAGAGGGGAAGGAAGGGGGAAGAAAGGAGGGGGGAAGAAAGGAGAGGGGGAAGGAAGGAGAGTGGGGGGAAGGAAGGAGAGGGGGGGAAGGAAGGAGAGGGGGAGGAAGGAGAGTGGGGGGGAGGAAGGAGAGTGGGGGGAAGGAGAGGGGCGGAAGGAGAGGGGGTGAAGGAGAGGGGAGGGAAGGAAGGAGGGGGGAAAGGAAGGAGGGGAGGAAGGAGGGGGGGAAGGTAGGGGATGGGGAAGGAGAGGGGGGTGAAGGCAGGAGATGGGGGACTGCGAGGGGTGGAAGGAGAGGGGAAGGAAAGGGGAAGAAAGGAGATGGGGAAGGAAGGAGAGGGGGAAGGAAAGATAGTGGGGGGAAGGAAGGAGAGGGGGAAGGAGAGGGGTGGAAGGAGAGGGGTTGAAGGAGAGGGGAGGGAAGGAAGGAGGGGGGAAAGGAAGGAGAGGGGGAAGCAGAGGGGAATGAAGGGGGGAGGAAGGAGGGAGGGAAGCAAGGAGAGGGAGGAAGGAGAGGGGGGAATAAGGTGTTGGGGAGAGGGGGGAAGGATGGGGGAAGGGAGGGTGAAGGAAGGACGGGGAAGGAGGGGGGAAGGAAGGAGAGGGGGGAAGGAGAGGGGGGAAGGAGGGGGGAAGGAAGGGGGAAGGAAGGACGGGGGAAGGAAAGGGGGAAGGAAGGAGATGGGAGGGAAGGAGGGGGGATGGAAGAGGGAATGAAGGAGAGGGGGGAAGGAGAGTGGGGGAAGGAGGGGGAAGGACGGAGATGGGGTGAAGGAGAGGGGGGAAGGAGGGGGGAAGGAAGGGGGAAGGAAGTAGAGGGGGAAGGAAGGGAGAAGGAAGGAGATGAGGGAAGGAAGGAGATGGGGAGTAGGAAGGAGAGGGGGTTGAAGGAGGGGGGAGGAAGGAGATGGGGGAAGGAAGGAGATCGGGCTGAAGGGGGGAAGGCAGGAGATGGGCAGAAGGAGAGGGGGGATGGAGGGGGGAAGGAAGGGGGAAGGAATGTGAAGGGGATGGAAGGAGATGGGGGAAGGAGAGGGGGAGTAAGGAAGGGGGAAGGAGAGAGATGGGAAGGAGAGGGGGGAAGGAAGGGGGAAGGAGACGGGGGAAGGAGGGGGGCAAGGAGATGGGGGAAAGGAAGGAGATGGGGAGGAAGGAAGGAGATGGGGGTGAAGGAGAGGGGGAAGGAGGGGGATGGTGGGAAGGAGAGGGGGCGAAGGCAGGAGATGGGGGAAAGAGAGGGGGGAAGGAGGGGGGAATAAAGGGGGAAGGAAGGAGAGGGGGAAGGAAGGGGGAAGAAAGGAGGGGGGAAGGTAGGAGGGGAGAAGAAAGGAGAGGGGGAAGGAAGGAGATGGGGGGAAGGAAGGAGCGGGGAAGGAGAGGGGGGAAGGAGAGGGGGAAAGAGGGTGGAAGGAAGGGGGAAGGAAGGAGGGGGGAAGTTGAGGGGGGAAGGAGAGGGGGAAAGAGGGTGGAAGGAAGGGGGAAGAAAGGAGATGGGGGAAGGAGAGGGCGGGAAGGAAGGAGATGGGGGAAGGAGAGGGGGGAAGGAAGGGGGAAGGAAGGAGATGGGGGAAGGAAGGAAATGGGGGGAAGGAAGGAGATGGGGGAAAGGAAGGGGAGGGGGGAAGGAGAAGGACGGAAGGAGAGGGGGTGAAGGAGAGGGGAGGGTAGGAAGGAGGGGGAAAGGAAGGAGAGGGGGGAAGGAGAGGGGGAAGAAGGGGGTGGAGGAGGGAGGGAAGAAGGAGAGGGGGAAAGAGAGGGGGGAGGAACGAGATGGGGGGGAAGGATGGGGAAGGGAAAGGGAAGGAAGGAGGGGGGGCAGGTGGGGGGAGAAAGGGGGAAGGAAGGAGAGGGGGGTAGGATGGGGGAAGGAAGGGGGAATGAAGGAGATGGGGGAAGGAAGGAAATGGGGGAAGGAAGGAGGGGAAGGAGAAGGAGGGTAAGGAAGGAGAGGGGGGTAGGAAGAAGAGGGTTGGAAGGAAGGAGAGTGGGGGAGGAAGGAGGGGAGAGGAGAGGGGGAGGAAGGAGAGGGGGGTGAAGGAGAGGGGGGAAGGAGAGGGGGGAAGGAAGGAGGGGGGAAGGAGGAGGGGGAGGAAGGAGAGGGGGAGGAAGGAGAGGGGGGAAGGAGAGGGGGGAAGGAGAGGGGAGGAAGGAGGGGAAGGAAGGGGGAAGGATGGAGGGGGAAGGAAGGGGGAAGAATGGAGATGGGGAAAAGAGGGGGGAAGGAAGGAGATGGGGAGAAGGAAGGAGATGGGGGTGAAGGAGGGGGGAGGACGGAGATGTGGGAAGGAAGGAGAGGGGGCGAAGGCAGGAGATGGGGTGAAAGAGAGGGGGGAAGGAGGGGGGAATAAAGGGGGAAGGAAGTAGAGGAGGAGAAGGATGGAGATGGGGGTGAAGGAGGGGTGAGGAAGGAGAGGGGGGAAGGAAGGAGAGGGGGGGCGAAGGCAGGAGATGGGGGAAAGAGAGGGGAGAAGGAGGGGGGAATAAAGGGGGAAGGAAGGAGAGAGGGAAGGAAGGGGGAAGAAAGGAGATGGGGGAAGGAGAGGGGGCAAGGAAGGGGGAAGGAAGGAGATGGGGGAAGGAAGGAGGGGGGAAGGAAGGAGAGGGGGTATGGAAGGAGAGGGGGAAGGAAGGAGGGGGGCAAGGAAGGATAGTGGGGGGAAGGAAGGAGAGGGGGGAAGGAGAGGGGCGGAAGGAGAGGGGTTGAAGGAGAGAGGAGGGAAGGAAGGAGGGGGAAAGGAAGGAGAGGGGGAAGGAGAGGGGTAAGAAAGGGGGAGGTAGGAGGGAGGGAAGAAAGGAGAAGGGGAAGGAGAGGGGGGAAGAAGGAGTTGGGGAGAGGGGGGGAAGGGAGGGTGACGGAAGGACGGGGGGAAGGAGGGGGGAAGGAAGTGGGAAGGAAGTGGGAAGGAAGGACAGGGGGGAAGGAGAGGGGGGAAGCAGACTGGGGGAAGGAGACTGGGGGAAGGAGGAGGGAAGGAAGGAGATGGAGTGAAGGAGAGGG